>NC_140167.1:77913107-78063107 GCF_963971535.1 Notolepis coatsorum
GCTATTTTAGAGCTGCTCTACCGGTTACAAGGTATAGTCAATATCCATACCATAGCGCAAATTCATACCGTTTATACCGTATACCGTCCACCCCTAGTTCAAACCTCTGTTTCTCTAATACATTAGCACTCAAAGTGATTGTTTGTGAAACTTCAGAATGTTACCTTTCAAAAGAGACCAGACTCGTGCATGTGCCATAAGTATAAAGTATAATAAATCGCTAATTACTTTGGGTATGCAATCGTCAGGCATTTTATGCTAAATGTGGGGTTAAGAAGTTAACTAACTAACAAATCTGGTCAACCAGTCCAGGTAGTTACGAGTCACACTGGAACATAGATAGAGAACAAGTTAACCTCTTAACAGGCAGGCAGAAAAGTGGCCATTTATTTTTACTTGAACTTGAGGACTGCATACTTTTTTTGCAAAGCTTAGCTTTATACGTATAGCACATGCACAAGCCTGGTCTCTTTTGAAAGATAAAATTCTGAAGTTACTAATGCAAAAAAGGATAATCACTTTTAGTGCTAATGAAATAGAGTAACAGAGGTTTGAACTTGAGTTGAACTTGTGTACTCACATTTCTCTTTAGTGGTTGCCAGATTCCAGATTCCATCATAGAGGTATGAGCTGGAAAACACAGCGGTTCCATAGCCTGAAGCCTTCTGTAGTACAGGTCCAAATTTTGTAAAAATCCATTCAGAAATGAGTGCTTTAGAGAGGTTTTAGTAAACAGTGTCCCAAATTTTATATATTTTTTTAAATCCTCTTTGGCCATACACCTCTGTGCGAATTCAGGCCGTTGCGTGGTAAGAGGTTAAGAAGTTAACTAACTAACTAACTAACTAACTAACTAACTAAATGCTGTCAACCAGTCCAGGTAGTTACGAGTCACACTGGAACATAGATAGAGAACTAAGAAGTTAACTAACTAACTAACGAACTAACTAAATGCTGGTCAACCAGTCCAGGTAGTTACGAGTCACACTGGAAGATAGATAGAGAACTAGTTAAGAAGTGAACTAAATAACTAACTAACTAAATGCTGGTTAACCAGTCCAGGTAGTTACGGATCACATTGGTAGATAGATAGAGAACTAGTTAAGAAGTTAACTAACTAACTAAATGCTGGTCAACCAGTCCAGGTAGTTACAAGTCACACTGGAAGCTAGATAGAGAACTAGTTAAGAAGTTAACTAACTAACTAACTAACTAACTAACTAACTAAATGCTGGTCAACCAGTCCAGGTAGTTACGAGTCACACTGAAAGATAGATAGAGAACTAGTTAAGAAGTTGGTCTCAGGAAACATATTGGTCTCAGAGTAGAATATAACCGACAGATAATAGTAGAATATAATAAAACAGACCGATAGTAGTAGAATAGAACATACAGATAATAGCAGAATAGAATAGAAGAGACAGATAGTAGTAGAATAGAACATACAGATAATAGCAGAATAGAACAAACATATAATAGTATAACTGAATAAAACAGACAAATAGTAGAATAGAATAGACAGATAATAGTAGAATAGAACAGACAGATACTAGTAGAACAGACAGATAATAGTGAATATAATGGACAGATAATAGTAGAACAGAATAGAACAGATGGATAATAGTAGAATAGAACAGACGGATAAAAGTAGAATAGAACACAGATAATAGTAGAACAGAATAGAACAGGCAGATAATAGCAAAATAGAACAGACAGATAATAGTAGAATAGAACAGACCGATAATAGTAGAATAGAACAGACAGATAATAGCAGAATAGAACAGACGGATAATAGTAGAATAGAACAGACGGATAATAGTAGAACAGACAGATAATAGTAGAATAGAACAGACAGATAATAGTAGAATAGAACAGACAGATACTAGTAGAACAGCCAAATACTAGTAGAACAGAATAGAGTAGAATAGAACAGGCAGATAATAGTATAACAGAATAGAGTAGAATAGAGCACTAACTTGAACTCAGAGGAGTGGTTGTCTAACAGAGACAGTTTGTTCAGTTCTTCATTGATAACCTCCATGATGTGCTGAGGAACGGTTCTCTCCTTCAGCCTCTCTCTGAACTTCTCCTCGATCGCATCCTTGTCATCTTTCTCCAGACCCAGCTCCTACAAACACAAGTATTACTCATCCATAAATACAATACACATTACAAGTATTACTCATCCATAAATACAATACACATTACAAGTATTACTCATCCATAAATACAATACACATTATTACTCATCCATAAATACAATACACATTACAAGTATTACTCATCCATAAATACAATACACATTACAAGTATTACTCATCCATAAATACAATACACATTACAAGTATTACTCATCCATAAATACATAAAGTGTTATTAATATTATCGGATGTGTAGGATCGGTATTGGGGCAGATGACGGCATAATATCAAATGATCGGTATGGGATATAATATAATATCCTTATTATTAAGCCTGATCAACATCCTCAGACCTTCTTGATGATCTTCAGTTGCTCCTGGAGGAGGTATTTCCTGTGGGTCAGTTTGATCTTCTCCTCCACCTGAGAGACAGAGACAGAGACAGAGACAGAGACAGAGACAGAGAGAGAGAGAAAGAGAGAGAGAGAGAGAGAGAGAAGTTAAGGAGTGCAGTATATAGGAGGGGGGAGGGGGGGAAGAAGCTGCAATTCGTTAGTTTAGTAGCCCAGTAGAACTCTAGCAGGTTGTTTATTTCTATCATTCTGAAGCCGCTGCCCCTAAAAGAACTTCCTTCTCCCTAGAAGAGCCAGGAGAACACCTGGACACTACAGACCACTACAGTAAATGACCAAGTATGGCTTTGTCAGTATTCCAATGTACAGTGTACAGTGTGTCCCCCCCCATCTCCAATGTACAGCCCCCACCCACCCACCCAACCCCACCGCACCCACCCAACCTCCTCCAATGTACAGTTTCTACGTCAAATGTATATACACTCTTTTTCTGGACACTTTTGTATCACAAACAGTACTGTATTTGCAAATCTGATATGTCATATACCGTATGTATAGATGTAGCAGTACTGTCTATCTGTATGTCATGTATGTCATATATGTTATGATGAATTGAAAATGGGGGACCCTGATGTAAACAAGACGAAAGTCTTTCTCTGGTCTGCATCCCCTTAACAATTGTATGTATTGAGCTGTACGGTACTGTACCCATTCTGCAATCTGTTAATAAACTTTTCAATCAATCAATCAATCAATCAATCAATCAAACCACTCTACTAGAAGAGCCAGGACAACACCTGGGCCCTCATTTATCAATGCTGCATACGCACAGATATGCGAGTAAACCATGAGTAGGATCATTTCTAAGCAAAGCGTGGGATTTATCAATATGAACGTGTGCTTGAGATCTCCGACCGTGCGTACATGGCACCAAGCGGTAGAATAGGAAGACTGCAACAGACGGAATAAGCTTTCATGCATCAGAGTCAGACACATAATTAATTATAGTTAATTGTAAAATAGAGACATGTGTAATTATTGTCAAACCCTATAAATAGCATTTGGAATAGGTCTTTCCAACAACAATGGCAGCATCTACGTTAGCTGTTTGGAGTTTATTTACCTCGTCGTGAAGCACTGAAAGTGCTGCCCCAGTGTTCGATTGAGGTGGGATATAGACTCCGATCAAGATGACTGACACCAGTTCTCTCGGGAGGAAGAATGGTCGACACTTGATGGATATATATTCCAAGTTTTCCGAGCAGTGGTTCGCCAATTCCTTCACGTTGCCTGGATCACACCAATTGTCGTTCAACATGAAAGCTACTCCACCACCCCTCTTTTTTCCGGAATCTTACATTTGGTCTTCTTTTATACCCATTCTTGTGTCTGCACTTTATACATTGTTTTTATTCTGTTGACTGTATGCTGATTGTATGCCTATGTTCATTTTGTGCTACTTGCTGTGGGGCACTTTGGGCTGTGCTCCATGTGTGAACGGTGCTATATAGATAAGAGTTGTTGTTATTTATTATTATTATAAAAAAGATATGCATTGAAATGTCTGTAAGTCTCGACGACATTGAAAATGAGGGTGACCTCAATTGTCCTTTCGAGAATAAATAAATATAATTACAGCTCTGTTGTATTAATACATTCTAACATGCAAAGAATCAAAAATCGAATTGTGACTAGAGCTGCCGCGATAACCGCATTACCGCGGTATCGCTGTTGCATCACGCCCACCGCAGAGTTAGGCTGAATACCGCATCACAGCTGTTTTTTATAATAATAATAAAGTAGCGCCCAGACGTTGGGCTTGCGGCTCTGCAGATATACCCTACTCGGTTCCAAGCGACCCTATTGGGTAGAAGTGGTACCAGAAAAGTCACGTGAAACACTGCAGACCACTGATTGGTCAGAAGAGAGACGCGTCACACGTTGGAGCTTCCTGCACAAAAGCAGAAAGCCGCCATCTTTACTGCCTCGCTAAGGATGCATTTCATTCAGGATTTGTTTGCAACAGCACCAAGTGCAATAAACAAAAAAGGATGGATTCACTGTGTATTCTGCCTCATTTATTGATGAAACAAAACCGACATCAACCCAATTTACCACCGAGCGGGGAGTTTAGTGTCACAACAAGATCGCTGATGTGTTAAGCTTGTTGTTGTTAGCCTAATACTAACGCTAACGTCAGCAGATATACACGAGAGGTAACGTTAAACCCGGGTTGCTTGGTAGAATAGACACAATGAGAGGTAACGTTAGCTTTAGCAGAATAGACACAACGAGAGTCTGGTTAATGTTGTTATTGATTGATTGATTGAAACTGTGTTAAACTCTGGCTTGCTGCAAGCCCTCGGACATAGCTATGATCATGGAGTGTACACAAGCGGCCCCGCCTGCATCCCCACACGGAGACAAACGGAGTAGTACCTGCCGTGGAAAAGGAACGAAGTACCAGGTACCTAAAGCGGGTCGAGTCGAGTAGGTACTATGCAGTGGAAAAGCGCCATTAGACTAGAGGCAGGCTATATGCTATAAAGAGTAGAATTAAAAAAATAAAATGCTTTCAATTATTTTATTTTTTTTTGTAGTTATCGTCGCGGTACGAAATATTTCGCAAATTTGTGCGGTAAGGAAAAGATCAATACCACGGCAGCTCTAATTGTGACCTAAAATTTTTAATTCCTATAGACCTGTTTGCCGTTTACAAACATACCGTGTTCGAGCCAGTCAGCAATACCAACCAAGTCACGTGACTAAGTTGCGAGCTGCTGCGCTAAAAAAAGTATGACGGGGCTCTATGGAGAAACCGTGACACTCCCCTGACTAAAAGTTGTTTAAAATTAAATTGGCTGGATGTCATTTTGCCAAATCAGCATCAGCAAAGGTGAGTCTTTCACCTTTTACCAGTGGCGGCTGGTGAAAAATATTCTAGGTGGGGCGGTGCCATATTCAATCAGTTTCAGTAACTACAGTATATAACCAGACCTGCCAACTGATAAGAGGTAAAAAAGGTGACATGTTTGTGGGCATTGTACCCCAGAAGAAAATCTTGACATCTTTTTAACATGTAAACAAAGCACTCAGAAGAAAATAAAGGGAAAAGACAAGCCGTATCTGGGTCTGACAGCACTACAATTACATTTTCATATCATAACGCAGAGGCTGAGACTCACTTTTCTTTGCTGCCGGTAGAACATCGCGTACGAATTTGCGTATGCACTGAATGTATCTTGTGTGTCAACAACTATTAGCGTTAGTTATTTCCAGGTTGGCGTGATTCCGGACGTGATGTCAAACGAATGGCACGCGCTCAGTGTGACTTACGTTACGTATGATGAAAGCATGTAAGGGCTTGCACTAAAACAACCCATAGAAATGGTTGTGGTGTAAAAAAAAAAAAAAAAAAAAAAAAACACATGCCAACACATAAATGAACGAGAGGACTGAGGGGCGATCGGCAGAGAGAGAAGTCGCCCATGGAGTCAGACAGTGATTCGGAGATTCCTTCCAGAACAAAATTAGATACTGCGGCTGATTAGACTATGATATTCAGAGGCAGGATTTTTAAAATTATTATATTTATCATACATTATTATTTTGTAAAAGATTTCTTTTTTTGTATTTTCTTTTTTTATTATTTTTTAAACAAACACATAAACAAACATGACAACACACGATAAGATATACAAGCATTAGTTGACAGTGCACATCCAATGAAATCACATTTTAGTTAATTGTCTTATACAGGATATACCCTTAATACCTGTTATCTAAAAACCTACACACATATGCTCTAGCTCGTACCCCCCCCTCCCGGACCCCCCATTGGATAATCCATCCATTTTCCCTCGCTCCTAACCAGACATTACCATTATATGCTAGCTTTTATTTACTCCACCACTTCTAACCACAATGTCATTTTGGATTCATTGAGACCCAAAATTCTTGCTGTAGATATTTCTTGATAGATCACATGGAGATATGTAATAATCCAGACCTTTCGGCAATTTTTTTCCGGTTGGAACCATCGTGATGCTATCAGCTTTTTAGCCACTGTGATACCCGATAAAACCAATCTCTTTAGCTGTGGATGTACTGCACACTCAAAAACATCATTCAGCAGTAATACAGAGGGGTGTACAGGTATATTCCAAGTTAAGAGATTTGATAATTGCTGGGTCACCTCTTTCCAGAATATCTTAACTGGTGGGCAGTCCCAGTACATGTGCATAAATGTCCCCTCGTCCCCATTTGTACATAAGGAGCATTTGGAGTCTTGTATAAGACCCATTTTTTTTCAGTCTTATAGGAGTCAAGTATGTCCTGTGAATATAGTTAAGATTGATTTGTTGATGGTCCGGGTTCCTTGATGTGAGTCGAACATTTGCCCAGGCTTCTTGCCAATCAAAATCACTTTCCAGGTCTGGTATATCCCTCCTCCAGACGGAGTCTAGGTGGAGGGTTTCATACGAGGATTTTGTAAAAGATTTATGTAAAAATTATCAAAATAAAAATCTTGTGGCAGGGAGGGCGACGCTAGTCGCTAGCATGGCTAACAAATGCAAATATATTGTAGTCTGCCCCATTGTTCTGACCATGATTACGTTCCTTTTGCCCCCTTGATGCACACGTACAAGGAGTCTGACGTGGACGAGAACAGGTCTATAGAATGTGAAAATGTTGTTACATGATGAAGATGATGATGATCATGACGTTACCTCTCGTCCCAGACGCTGCTGCAGTTTACTGAGCTCATACTCTTTCTTCAGCAGAGACAGAGCCTTGTAGAGACGCTTCGGAATCTACACACAAACACAAAGTACATTTAACTATTATGGGATGAAGAAGAATGAAAAGAAGAAGGAGAAGAAGAAGGAGAAGGAGAAGAATACCGTACTTTTCGCACTATAAACCGCACCGGACTATAAGCCGCAGCAGCTAAATTGAATGATGTGTACATATATAAGCCGCACTGGACTATAAGCCGCAGGTGTTTTAATGTTTAATTACTTTAATGTAATTAGCATTGGGACACAATACTGTCGGACAAATAACAAGAATTAACTAATTTACAAGTTGTATTAAGTTTAGCAAATAAGGGAACAGATAAATAACATTTCAATGCAGTCAAAAAAGCAATATTTAGATTTTTACATTTTTGGGTTTGGTCACGTTGAGTCACATATAAGCCGCACCGTTATATAAGCCGCAGGGTCGAAAAATTGGGGAAAAAGCCGCGGCTTATAGTCCGAAAAGTACGGTACATACAAGTAGTGGCCTGGCAGCTTCACTAATAATACCATTAATAACATCATTAATAATACCATAAATAACACCATCAATAACACCATTAATAATAGCAATAATAATATAATTAATAACCTTGAGCCCTAGTCCTATTTTTTTTATTTTTTTTGGTCTACTTTTTCTCCCATTTTCTATTTTTTTCTCCTATCCCAATTTTCGTATCGTCCAATTCTACCCTCCCCTGTCTCGAACGCTGTTAGGCCATGCCTCCCACAAGCCGGCTGCAATGTGGACTAAGCCTTACATCACGTGTCCCCTCCGGTAATCAAGGAAGCAGCAGTCGCATCTTTTCACCTGCACAGCGCGATCTCTCAGCGTCGGGGGTCTGCGTTTGGAGGGCACGCCGCCCCCGTCGCTTCCTGATTCTGCTGCGCAGGCGCACCAACTGACCTGTAGGAGTCGCTGTCCACAACGTCCGATCCCCACCCATCAGCTTCCCACCCCCTAATACTGCCAATTGTATTAGTATGAACGACCAGCCAAGCTGATAGCAATGCGGAGAGCTGGGCTCGAACCCAGCGTCTCCTGCATTGGTGGTGAGTGCCTTGCCCACTGCACCACCTAGCCACGCCCTAGTCCTATTTTCTGAAAATCCGCCTAAAAATACATACCTAAGTAAATGGAAGATTGCTCCACTTCTACAAGGTCCATTTGCATGTTCTTGGTATCTAGGGACATCTATGGATCTTAGGGAATGTAGTCCCAGTGTCAGAAATATTGTGTCTGTTACTAGGCTTGAGTAAATTGTAATGAACCAAAGGAGAATATCAATTCTATAAAAAAGACTGAATAATACCATGCTAAAAATGACCAGACATGAAAAACTGCCACTGAGCTCGTTCAGCACCTTCTTGAGATCACTTGTACAAAAACTCTAAGCGAATGAATTAAGGGACGATGATTAAACAGAAGGTTTTGTAGCTACAGTACTGAATTCTGCCATCCGGACACATGCAATTTGAAATATGATTATAGAATATCAGGCCTATAAATTACCTTATTGTGGCCAAGTCACACATCTATGGGGATCAGGCCAAATCTCCCCCTTTCCAATGGCAGAGTTCAATCTGGATTTAGTATCACCAGGCATGCAGCAAACACCGTGAATGAAATCTACTGTAAGTACAGTTACTTTTTTATAATGGAAATTTCTCCGCCATTTTTCAGCAGATTGCAACGCCGTTTTTTGCCAGACGTTCACGGAAAGGTAGAGAAACTAACTGCATTCTAATTTATGCCAATAACGTTCAGGTTTGTGGTAGATAATCCCGAAAAATAACAGAAATAAGTAAGTATATCCAGAAGTCATATGATTGACAGGAGCTGGCTTGAGCTGGGTAGTGTCGTTTTTCGAAATTCCAAAGCCCATCGAAAGCCCTGGGTCTCCTCTCCTCATATGACTACAAACTAAATGGCGGCGTGCATTTCCTGGCGTTTCTGAATAGATTTCCAAAACTCTTATTTCACTAATAACACTTTAACACATTGGACGCCAAAAACGAGTACACTCGTTATTGCCCGCCATGCGTTGTGCGCCAGAAACGAGTTAACTCGTTTTTGGGATCAATATTTAATTTTCTCACCATGGCATTCATAATTCTTCCAGCCTCCCTCCGGGACTGCAGCTGGACCCTGTCTGATATTGCAACGCCTCAATACCGCCGCCTGGTGGATGTCGGGAGAGTTACACTCCAAGTCAAACCGGAAGTGGCTCTCGGTGCATCGAGGAAATTCCTCCAGCAGTAATATCTTGTAACGTGGGTCTAGATACACACTCGAGTGCATGGGATTGCTTTCGAAACGCAATAATCAATATGATTTCGGCGTTTATTGCGTCATACAAACGGGAAATGGATCTAGCAGATCGACGTCAAATAATTGGAATATTTTTCCTCCAGTCTCATCGTCGAACGGTAAGAGGAATATAACGTTATTTTCAGCCCGATTGTTTATTTATTTCACTGCAATCCATCTGATCAACGTATCAACCCATACTAAATAAAGCCGTTACTGACGATCAAGGAATTATAAACGACCCCCCCTCTTTCCTTCACGCATGATGAAGCATAATGTATACCGATCATATACATTTGAATTTTTTAATATATATGTATAGGAACAAACGCTGGCCTTCTGAAAAGTATGTTCATGTATGTTCACTCAGTACTTGGTTGGGGCTCCTTTTGCACAAATTACTGCATCAATACAGCTAAATATATAGACTTTTCCATGATATTCTAATTTATTGAGCTGCACCTGTATATCGACATTACTATGGCCCATTCCACATCGGGTATCTATCGTTCCGGATGTGGGAACGTTATATTTTTCCATTCATACATTGTCGTGTTAGTACCCTCGTGAATATAAGTATGTTTTTGGAGTTTATAGCAGTAATTCCTAAAACGCGAGTTATAGGCCCCGACGCATATGATACATTATCAATTGGCGTTTGTTCCTATACACGCTATATTAAAAAATTCAAATGTATATGATCGGTATACATTATGCTTCATCATGCGTGAAGGAAAGGGGGGGGGGTCGTTTATAATTCCTTGATCATCAGTAACGGCTTTATTTAGTATGGGTTGATACGTTGATCAGATGGATTGCAGTGAAATAAATAAACAATCGCGCTGAAAATAACGTTAGATTCCTCTTACCGTTCGCCGATGAGACTGGAGGAAAAATATTCCAATCATTTGACGTCGATCTGCTAGATCCATTTTCCGTTTGTATGACGCAATAAACGCCGAAATCATATTGATTCTTGCGTTTCGAAAGCGATCCAATGCACTTGAGTGTGTATCAAGACCCACGTTACAATATATCTCTGCGGAGAAATTTCCCCGATGCACCGAGTGCCACTTCCGGTTTGGCGTGGAGTGTAACTCGCCTGAAATCCACCAGGGGGCGGTATTGAGGCGTTGCAATATCAGACAGGGTCCAGCTGCATCCCGGAGGGAGGCTGGAGGAATTATGAATGCCATGGCGAAAAAATGAAAAATGAAAAATGAACTGGCGCACAACGTATGGCGGGCAATAACGAGTTAACTCGTTTATGGCGCACAATGTGTTAATGACACCATTCATAATATAATTGAAATACCTGTAATACCATTAATAACACCATCAATAACATAATTAATAATACAATTAACTGTATAATTAATAATACAAGAGACACCTTCTCTACCTGGTCAACAGGGTTATTGTTAATACAGTAGCTGACAGGAAACTCACGTTGGTCTCTTCCAGGACGTCCTGCAGCTCAGGGGACTCTGCTCCCGTCAGAGCGGCTCCCATGTCAGACAAGTAGATGGGGTTATCCACCACCCTCTGTCCTGCCTGCATCATCTGGAGGACTGACTCCCTACACACACACACACGCACACACGCACACCACACACACACGGTTATTTCCATCATCTGTATCAGTGCTTGTATTTTATGTTTATATCATGATAATATTAGAGATGCACCAATATGACTTTGTTTCCATAGAGATACTGATACAGAGTACTTATCCAGTACTTTTAATGAGCAGTAGAGACATGGGGTGATTTTGGAGTCATTGGAATGATTCAAAACAAAGATGTAATTAATTCAATCCCCTTTGAAAGTGAAGTGATTGACAGGCGGTCTGACCTGTAGAGAGGGTTGAGAGCGATGATGTCACGAATGGTTTTCACAATCTCGGCTGTCAGCGCCTGGAGAGAATAGACACACAGTTAGACCGTTACATTTATATTCAATTATATTCAGTTAGACTGTTACATTCAGCTTATATTCAGTTAGACTGTTACATTCAGCTTATATTCAGTTACTCTGTTACATTCAGCTTATATTCAGTTAGACTGTTACATTCAGCTTATATTCAGTTAGACTCTGTTTTTCAAAAAACAACAGGGCTTTTGAGGCGATGAAATCATTGCGCCCAGGCAGCAGTGGTTTGGCAAAAAGAATTTCAGAGTATATATCTGCTTAGAAAACGAAAATGTCTAATTATTTTTATTTTCTTCTCCACGTGGTAAATACACAGGTCACAACAGGTCACAACATTTACAGGAAGGTTTTGGAGCTAGGCTAATGGTGCGGCTGTTCCCTAAGCCTAATGCATGCACAGAGAAGAACATGGTATGTATCTGCTTGTCTAACTCCAGGGTAGAAGGCAAATAAGCGAATTTCCCAAAATGTTCCTTTAAGCTTTTGTGAAAGGCCACTATACCACGCGGAACAAGAGTAGTCAAAGTGACATTGTATAAGTGATGCTACTAAACGTTTTTGTGTGTGTATCGATACAGGAATGGCAGCTTCTTTGAGATCTTGGATAGAGCCATGGCTGCTATTTCCTCCCCAACAACAGCTTGGTCCAGGGAAATGCCAAGACATGTGTGTATCTCTAAGTGTTACAAAGGGTCAGATTAAACCGAATATATATATTTATTACTTGAGATATATTGTATAATATTTGTATATCGTCTGATATCCCTTGTATATTCCTTGTACATATACACGGAATATCCCTTTACCTAGTTACAGGCCAGACCATAATATTCGTTCTCCTATTGGACAGCGACCCCTAGGCGCCAACGACCATACCCCCAATGTCGAGTTCAAAGCTACCGCTAAGACATGTCTCAACATGCCCAGGTTTGCGCAGTAATACGAGACAGAACTGAGGTTGGCACTAGATTATTCACCCTACGTATAAATACGTCGCAGGTGGATACAGAAGCACTTAGCCTAAAAGTGACTTAGACCAAAACGTTGAAGCCTTCACCACGATACAACGTGCCGTGAAGTGGGCCCCCTTTGCCCCTAAATAGAGCCTTGAGAACCGCGTGCGAATTGATAGCTAAAGTGTCAGAGTTTAACGCTGTATCGTCGAGTTCGACTTATTCTATTGTAAAGTAATAGTCTATTATGTATAGTGTATCGTGCGGCTACCGTTCTACAGTGACCAGCATTACCACCGGTTCGTCGTACCGAGCTAGTGCACTTATCCAGGCTGGGCGGCCTAACCTCGTGCCGCCATCCGAGGAGTGCTAGACGAGAACCGTGTGGATATGTACACCGGAGAACCTACACCGACGAATGCAGAGCCTTTTTTACGGCTGGATTATATTGCTTTGGTACTGTGGCTGCTGGAGCAGAGAACCGTCTACCCCACTGCTGTGTGGGATCTACCCTGTGAGGAGCACCGTCGAGCCCGCCTCTAGGACCCACAGAGGCTGGCTAGCTTTCATCCATGCTGCCATGCATACCGGAGTATAGCTGTTGCTTTGTCTACGGACCAAAGGATTATTGCACCGTCTCCTGTATCTGGAGTCTCTTTATTCCTCATTGATCCAGACTTTTGCTCCCGACAATTCCTCTCCCCTGCTGGCTTACAACCGGAGGGAACCCCCTTAGTATCTCCAGCTGACTACGAGTGTGCCTTATATAATTCTTATGCTACAGGTGGTATTAATTATACCCATCTTAATATGCTCATGGACTTACGCTCTTGACCTACTTAAGTGTTCTTCGCCATATAAGCGCAATTCATAATTCTCAATATTGTAACCTACTATTGCTGCTCTGCTAATAAATACTTCTAAATATGACTTTCTTTGTTAAGCCGTATTATTGTGTGGGTGTTCACCATATATACCGTGTACTGTATGGCCAGTAATTAAAGTACATAACTAAGTAGTGGTTTAATGATACCATACTCTCAATACAGTCAGGGAATTGTACCCCTCAGTTACAATTGGTCCTTCGAGCCGGATGAATATCAGTGTAATATCTAAATATAATATTGATATTAACCATGGCCAGCGGTGAACACTCCACAAACGGCTCTCCTAAGCTAGAACGGCAGCAGCGCAGACGTCAGCCACCTCCTTACCTAGAGTACTACGCTGCCAGTCTAATACCTAGCTTTATACAGACGTTAAATGCGGGAAAAGCGGATAGTAAAAGCATGTCAAACCCTACCGACCAGGCGACCTTGCCAGTAGAGACCATAGTGGGTTCTAACGTAACTGACCAAGCTCACAGGGGGGACCAGGAGGGACATGACATGACTATACCCCCCGACAACGTCAACGGGACGGTCCCCGGAGAGCTCCAGGATAAAGAAAGCGATCCAGGGACGGAACCCGACCCACTACCAGAAGAGAAGCGCGCCCAGGAGATAGACCTCCCCGGAGCGCGCCAGGAGAACGGATCTCCAACGAGCACTGTCAGAAGCCGATCACCTCCATCAGTGTCTTCCCCCAGCGAGGCGGACAAGATGCTGGCGCAGGCATTCATCGCCACCCTGGCAGCCTCCACCGAACGCGATCGACTCCAAGCACAGACGCTTAGCGAGCGCGAACATTCTTCCATGGAACAAGAGCGCCTCCGGGCGCAACAGCTAAGTGAGCGCGAACACTCTACCATGGAAAGAGAACGCCTGCAGGCTCAACAACTGAGTGAGCGCGAACAATCTGCAGACCAAAGAGAGCGCCTTCACGCGCAACTCCAAGCGCAAGCCCTTAGTGAACGCGAACACTCTGCGACCCAGCGAGAGCGCTTCCAGGCGCAGCAAAGGAGTGAAGACGAGCGCATACGCCTGGAGACCAGACGCCTCCAGACGGAAGAGAATATTGAAAGAGACCGCGCCGATGCCCAGCGCGCCGCCGCCGATGCACAGCGCGACGACGCCAATGCACAGCGCGACGCAGCCCAAGCCCAGCGCGAAGCAGAGCGCGACCTCGCTCACATCAAGCGCGAAGCCGAGCGCGACCGACTACAAGCGCAGATAATGGAGCAATTGATTGCCAGGGCGACACCCCCTCCCTCCGCACGGAGCTCCAGGGCATCGTCAAGACAAGGGTCTAGGGCACCTTCCCCTACCCGACCAAGCGACCCGGAGCCCGGCCAACAGAAAGAGCCTATCCACGTCTCCGAACCCCCTCCCCGACCGGTCCATGCGAGACCCAGCAACCGGGAAGAACCGGCCTATGCCGCCGAGAGACTGAATAGACGACTGCAAGATCTAGAAGACCTAGCAGAGGAAGAGGAAGAGGAAGAGGAGGAAAGTCAAGCCCACCAGCAGCATCGTACTCCACAGGACCAGGAGGTCCAGTACAGCCCAGACTTTACCCCCGAGGCCCTGCGTTACAGACCCCCGACTCAACTCAAGGGTGAGTTTGACGCACCGCCAGCCCCGAGGAACAGCACCTGGGTACCCGGGCTTTGGTACCCACCAAGTACCAGCCCACGACGACACATACGGGGAGAGTCACCCAGGAGGCCTCTCCCCCAACGCTCACCGATGTGCCAGCCATCCATGGCATCGTACCTTGGCACACCGACGTTCCCGGATTTTACACACGAGGACAGAGCATAGTACACGGAACTACGGATGTGCTTAGAGACTATGATGTCCGACGTCCCCGATGAGACGTACAAATATGCTATCCTCCTCAAGCACCTGAAGGTGCCCAGAGCGCATAATATAGCGCTGGCATATTCCAACTCAAGTACCCCATACACCGCGGCTCTAGTAGCCCTCGACCAACGTTATGGACGCATATGGGACTACGTGATACAAGAGATAAGGAATATTGACCGTCTCCCCCCAGCCACAGACAATCGCTCATTGGATGACCTCTCTATCAAGGTACAATCCCTGGTAGGGATGCTGGGGGCACAAAAGGAAAAGGGTAGACACGAACTGTACGCTAACTCTAATGTAGAAAGGATATTAGAGAAGCTTCCTCCCGCCCGACAAGAGCGCTTCAGGCGGCAAAGAGACCACCGTGATCCCAACGGTCCCGAGCCATCCCTCCTAGACCTGGCCGACTTCCTCGCGAGAGAAGTCAGCAGCCTACGACTGGATACGTTCGTGCGGAGTGGACCAAGCCCCAGAGATGGACCTCGGAGATCCAACGATAACCGCAGGCTGGTGACCGTCATGCACCAAGCCGAATCAGTACCGCGGAACAAGAACCACAGCACCCCCTCGACGAAAGAGAAGTGGAAGATTGTATGCCAGTACTGCGAGAAAGAACATTGGCTGTCACAATGTGACACTTTCAAGAAGATGACCGCCGACGAGGTGAGTCAATGGATAAAGTCCAACCGCCGCTGTTACCGCTGTGCGCGCAGCCATATGGCAGCCGAGTGCCGCTTGAAGAAGAGGTGCAGCCGGTGTGACGGCGCCCACTTGGACGTCTTGCATGACAGCAACAGGAAGAAACCCGCACCCCCAAGCAGCACCAGAGTAAGCGTCATGTATATTGACCCCGCCAGCAGCGGGAGCTCCCGAGTGCTCTTGAAGGTGGTCCGAGTGACATTAAGCTACGAGGACAAGGTCATGGACACTTACGCCGTCCTTGACGACGGGTCAGAAAAGACTCTCCTCCTCGAATCCGCTGCAGCCCAGCTGGGTCTGTGGGGGAGCGAAGAAACGATGACGATTCGTACTATAAGAAGAGACCTGAAGACAATAAAGGGTGAGAACGTCTCCTTCACTATCGCAGCAAGCGGGCAGCCAGAGAGGCGGTATAGGATCACTAACGCTTTCACCAGCCAAGACATAGGCCTGTCGCGGTACACCTACCCCATCTCCAAGCTGATGGAAAAATACGTGCACCTGCGTCAACTACCTATACCGCTCATAGACGGCGCCACCCCGACCCTGCTCATAGGATCCGACCACGCACACCTCATCGTCCCAACGGACCGGGTCCACATTGGGCCCAGAGGCTGTCCAGCAGCAGTCGAGACCCGCCTAGGATGGACACTACAAGGCCCCCTCACCAGGTCTCCCAACCGACCAGCAGCCACTCGCTGCCTCCACTCCAGAGTGACAGAAGAAGACACCACCATCTTACAGCACGTCGAGAGGCTATGGACACTAGAGACAATGCCCTTTAAGAACGAAAAGAAACACATTCGTTCCAAGGAAGACATTTATGCCATAGCCCTCCTCGAGCAGGGGACAAAGAGAGTCAAAGTCAATGGAGTGATGAGATACGCAACTCCACTCTTGAGGCGAGAGGGTATGCCCACCTTCCACGCCTCAAAAGAAGCGACGGAGCGATATCTACTGAACACCGAGCGGCGCCTAGCCAGAGACCCCGCTCAAGCCACTGTGTACCGCGCTGAGATTGACAAGCTAATCACAGCGGGACACATAAAGAGAATTGACATTCAAGAGGCCGATCAGACGACCGAATCATGGTACGTGCCCCACCACAAGGTCCACCACAACGGCAAGGATCGTATTGTGTTTAACTGCAGCTACCAGATCGGATTACAAAATCTGAATAAAGAGCTCTTGCCCGGCCCAACACTCGGCCCCTCTCTACTAGGCGTGTTGCTACGTTTCCGCCAGAACAAGGTGGCCATCAGCGGCGACATCAAAGGGATGTTCCTGCAGGTGCGACTAGTGGAAGAGGACAAGCCCCTGCTGCGGTTCTTATGGAGAGAGAGGATCGGGGATGAGCAACCATCCATCTATCAATGGGAAGTCCTCCCTTTCGGAACCACATGCAGCCCATGCTGTGCTACGTTCGCACTGCAAAAACATGTCGCAGAGGACCCAGCAGCTGACGAGGAGGTCCGACAAAGTGTAGAGAAGAGTTTCTACGTGGACAACTGTCTGCAAAGCGTCTCGACGCCAGAAGAGGCCGAGGCCCTCCTACTCAAGCTCCGCGCCTCCCTGATCAAAGGCGGCTTTGATCTCCAGCAGTGGGCCAGCAGCGACCCTCAAGTACTACGCAGCCTCTCCCCAGAGGACAAGGCAGCAAGCAGCGAGACCTGGATGGCGACCATCCCAGGTGAAGCCCAAGAAATGACATTAGGACTAGTCTGGCGCTTCAAAACAGACTCGCTCCATTATAGACACACACCCCTGACCAAGGAGCAGGGAAGGTCGATTTCACTACCGACCACCAGACGGAGTGTATACAGAACACTCGCCAGACAATATGACCCGTTGGGATGTATTCTACCTTACACCACCAGGGCAAAGATGATTGTACGAGAGCTGTGGGACAAGGACCAGGGCTGGGACGACCCCATACCCGACCACCTTGCTTCCACATGGAGAGAGTGGGAAACAGAACTCAACTCGCTCCCAGGTGTCAACATACGCCGCAGCTACTTCCCACCCACAGTGCGGCTGGAGACGTGCCAGATGGACCTGCACGTCTTCAGCGACGCCTCCGAAGTAGCCTACGGTTCGGTGGCCTACTTGCGGGCCCGAGAGGAGGGAGGAGAAATACATACCGCCTTCATCCTGGCTCGTTCAAGAATAGCAAGCAACAATCGATCCCGCGTCTAGAGCTCTGCGCAGCCCTAGTAGGAGCGCAACTCGCCACGTTAATCCAACGTGAACTCACCATTCCGGTGCAAAGAACAATCCTGTGGTCAGACTCCATGACCGTACTCACATGGATCCAGTCCGATTCGTGTAGATACAAGGTCTTCGTGGGAGTCAGAATCACAGAGATCCAAGATTTAACAGAATCAGCATGCTGGAGGTACGTGGACACAAAACAGAACCCAGCAGACGTCATCACACGGGGAATGTCCCTGGATGACCTCACACGTCACAATCTCTATAGTGACGGTCCCGAGTTCCTCAAGCTCCCGGAAGAAGAGTGGCCTAACCCCACCCCACGGGAGGCTAGTCAAGAGGAGGCAGAGATGAAGAAATCTATGTTCTGTGGGTTGACGCACACACCAGTCCCCACAGATCCCAACATAGACGACTGCCCTACCCTTGAGAGTGCGCAGTTAAAGACATTCCTGTGGCACCACCCTGAGGTTCCCTCCACCACTGACATTAATGCAGCTAATTACGAAGAAGCAGAACTCCTTCTACTACAGCGAGCCCAAAGAGACTCGTTCCCCGACGAGCTAGACTGTCTGCAGGGATCAAAGCCAGTCCCGTCAGACAGCAGACTGCTCCACTTGGCCCCTGAGCGCAACGCCCATGATCTCATCAGAGTGGGTGGTCGTCTGAGAAGGGCCCCGGACTTAACGGATGACGTCAAGTTCCCGATAGTTCTCAACAGCCGACACAAGGTCACAGAGCTCATCATAAAGAAATACGACGAGGACGTGCACCACGCTGGGGCAGAGAGAGTCTTTGCTGAGATCAGACGTCGCTATTGGATACTGCAAGGAAGAGAAGCAGTATGACGCTTCCAGCGGACATGTCTAGACTGTCGCAAGTGGCGAGCACAGCCCAGTATACCCAGGATGGCTGACCTACCCCCCTGTCGCCTCCGACTCGGCGACAAGCCCTTTCACTCCACCGGTATGGACTGCTTCGGCCCGCTGTATGTGAAGAAAGGAAGAGGGACGGAGAAGAGGTGGGGTATTGTATTCAAATGCATGACCACCCGAGCGATACACATAGAACTCCTTCCAACCATGAGTACGGACTCATTCCTTATGGCCTTCCGGAGATTCACAGCGCGGAAAGGAAAACCGTCTATATTATTGTCTGATCACGGGACAAACTTCAAAGGCGGAGAAAGAGAGCTGAGAGAGAGCTTCCAAGCTATGGGCCCAGAACTTAAGACCCACCTCGCTCCCTCTCAGATTGATTTCCAGTTTAACCCCCCGAACGCCCCTCACTTCGGGGGAACTTGGGAACGAGAAGTACGTTCAATAAAGACAGCCCTGTACGCCGTGCTTGGGGCCCAGACCGTGGCGGAAGAAGTCCTCACGACAGTCCTCACGGAGATCGAGGGAGTATTGAACTCAAAGCCCCTCGGTTACGTCTCAAGTGATGTAGCAGATGTCGACCCAGTCACCCCCAACACTCTCTTTTTTTTTTATTGGTCTTTTTTCCCCCTCCATTTTCCTCCGATTTTCTCCCATCCCAATGTTAGTCGTATGCCAATTCCCAGTCCCTTCCTGGTCGCTGCGCTTTACCCCCCACAGTCAGATCATTTGGGAGAGTGGAGGCTACCACGTGCTTCCTCCGACACACGTCCAGCCAATCACCGCTTCTTTTCACCTGGCAGCGTGGATTCTCATTGAGAGGGCGTAGCGTGTGGGAGGACCACACTATCCCCCTCACGTCCAATCCGCGCTTAGCAGGCGCCCCGACCGAACTGTAGGAGTCGCTGTTTACAACGACCCGGACCCACCCCGCCAGCTTCTCCCACCCTCTGATACAGCCAATTGTATCAGTGCAGACGGCCAGCCAAGCTGGTGACAACCCCGGAGCTGTGAGCTGGATTCGAACAGGCGAACCAAGCTCACAGCTCCGGGGCTGGTGACGAACGCAATCTCCGCTCGACCACCTAACCGCCCACCCCCAACACTCTCTTGATGGGGCGGCTGGACCCCGCGCTCCCACAGACAGTGTACAGACCTGAGGAAGCGAACGGCCGAAGAATGTGGAGGTACAGTAAAGTATTGGCTGACAAGTTTTGGAACAGTTTCCTCCTCCACTATCTACCGTCTCTACAGACCCGCCAGAAATGGGTCAAAGAAAGAGACAATTTGACGGAGGGCACAGTCGTCATGATTATAGACCAGTCACTACCCCGAGCTATGTGGCCGGCCGGCCGCGTAAGCAAAGTGATCACTGGTGCCGACGGAAAGGTCAGAGCGGCAGAAGTGCTCGTCCAGGGACGGACATACACCCGACCCGTGGCGAGGCTGATAGAGTTGCCAAGGCTACCTGATTCCCTTGATGACGACCATGACCCACTGACTTTGTGAATTGCCCTACTCCTCACAACGGACATTGAGTAGTGGACAAGACGGTTAATCTGTCTCTGCTTATCTAATTAGGTGCAGACTAATTAGGAGGCGGCTGTTACAAAGGGTCAGATTAAACCGAATATATATATTTATTACTCGAGATATATTGTATAATATTTGTATATCGTCTGATATCCCTTGTATATTCCTTGTAC
Source organism: Notolepis coatsorum (assembly GCF_963971535.1). Taxonomy (NCBI): domain Eukaryota; kingdom Metazoa; phylum Chordata; class Actinopteri; order Aulopiformes; family Paralepididae; genus Notolepis; species Notolepis coatsorum. The sequence goes on from NC_140167.1 coordinate 77,933,843, forward strand.
ATATACACGGAATATCCCTTTACCTAGGTACAGGCCAGACCATAATATTCGTTCTCCTATTGGACAGCGACCCCTAGGCGCCAACGACCATACCCCCAATGTCGAGTTCAAAGCTACCGCTAAGACATGTCTCAACATGCCCAGGTTTGCGCAGTAATACGAGACAGAACTGAGGTTGGCACTAGATTATTCACCCTACGTATAAATACGTCGCAGGTGGATACAGAAGCACTTAGCCTAAAAGTGACTTAGACCAAAACGTTGAAGCCTTCACCACGATACAACGTGCCGTGAAGTGGGCCCCCTTTGCCCCTAAATAGAGCCTTGAGAACCGCGTGCAAATTGATAGCTAAAGTGTCAGAGTTTAACGCTGTATCGTCGAGTTCGACTTATTCTATTGTAAAGTAATAGTCTATTATGTATAGTGTATCGTGCGGCTACCGTTCTACAGTGACCAGCATTACCACCGGTTCGTCGTACCGAGCTAGTGCACTTATCCAGGCTGGGCGGCCTAACCTCGTGCCGCCATCCGAGGAGTCCTAGACGAGAACCGTGTGGATATGTACACCGGAGAACCTACACAGACGAATGCAGAGCCTTTTCCGGCTGGATTATATTGCTTTGGTACTGTGGCTGCTGGAGCAGAGAACCGTCTACCCCACTGCTGTGTGGGATCTACCCTGTGAGGAGCACCGTCGAGCCCGCCTCTAGGACCCACAGAGGCTGGCTAGCTTTCATCCATGCCAGTGGTTCCCAAAGTCGGGGTCGTGATCCAAAGGTGGGCCGCGAGCAGCCACGGGTGGGCCGCGAGATGATTTAAAAAAATAAAAAAAAAATAATTTTTTTTTTTTTTTAATTTTTTGTTTTTAATTTTTTTTTTGTCAGGCCACTGAACTTAGAAGCAGGCCAGGACAGTGTTTCTAGTTGTATTCTAAAATTCTATTCTATTGTATTCTAAAATGTGACTATATGGTTTTATATTAACTTAATAAATAAACAAAAATGAAAAATCTACTTATTTCAACGAACATTTCAAACTAAATAACAGATATAAATGAATAACTAACTTGAACTAACTTAAAAGGATTGAAGTGATATTTGGCTTAAAAAATCGGTCACATGAAAAAAAAAAAAAAGAAAAAAAAAAAAAAAAAAAAAAAAATCTGACGATGTCCATTGGGCCGCGGCTCTCTGACGCCTTATTTTCTGGGCCCCGGCCTGAAAAGTTTGGGAACCCCTGATCCATGCTGCCATGCATACCGGAGTATAGCTGTTGCTTTGTCTACGGACCAAAGGATTATTGCACCGTCTCCTGTATCTGGAGTCTCTTTATTCCTCGTTGATCCAGACTTTTGCTCCCGACAATTCCTCTCCCCTGCTGGCTTACAACCGGAGGGAACCCCCCTTAGTATCTCCAGCTGACTACGAGTGTGCCTTATATAATTCTTATGCTACAGGTGGTATTAATTATACCCATCTTAATATGCTCATGGACTTACGCTCTTGACCTACTTAAGTGTTCTTCGCCATATAAGCGCAATTCATAATTCTCAATATTGTAACCCACTATTGCTGCTCTGCTAATAAATACTTCTAAATATGACTTTCTTTGTTAAGCCGTATTATTGTGTGGGTGTTCACCATATATACCGTGTACTGTATGGCCAGTAATTAAAGTACATAACTAAGTAGTGGTTTAATGATACCATACTCTCAATACAGTCAGGGAATTGTACCCCTCAGTTACACTAAGTGTGTGTGTGTTATGCGCCCTGATCAGGTGCTCCTAGTGTGATGCGTCATGTCTAGCTGTAGTTCCCTGTCGTGGTTTTGTAGTCCTTATCGTTTTCCCCTACAGCTGTACCCATTTGTAATTAAGCCAGGTGTGTCTTGTCTCGTCATTTCCTCATGTATAAGTATTCTATCTTTTCCCGTTGTCTGATGCTGATCCTGTTTGTGCAGTATGTGTTCTTGTCTGTTGTTATTTTAGTTGTTCCTTTATTCCAAAACCATGGTAATTATTCATTAAATATTCTTTGTTGATTACTTTGGCTACCGTCTCCTTATTATGTTACATTGACCCGACATCGAGCCTGCTAATTGTCAATGATAACGTAATAGTGTGTGTATCTATGTATGTATCTATGTATGTACCTATGTGTGTGTGTATCCATGTATGTATCTCTATGTGTGTGTATCTATGTATGTATCTCTATATGTGTGTATCTATGTATGTATCTCTATGTGTGTATCTATGTATGTCTATGTGTGTGTATCCATGTATGTATGTCTATGTGTGTGTATCTATGTATGTATCTCTATGTGTGTGTATCTATGTATGTATCTCTATGTGTATGTATCTATGTATGCATCTCTATGTGTGTGTATCTATGTATGTATGTCTATGTGTGTGTGTATCTATGTATGTATGTATGTCTATGTGTGTGTATCCATGTATGTATCTCTATGTGTGTGTATCTATGTATGCATCTCTATGTGTGTGTATCTATGTATGTATCTCTATGTGTGTGTATCTATGCATGTATCTCTATGTGTGTGTATCTATGTATGTATCTCTATGTGTGTGTATATATGTATGTATGTCTATGTGTGTGTATCTATGCATGTATCTCTATGTGTGTGTATCCATGTATGTATCTCTATGTGTGTATCTATGTATGTATCTCTATGTGTGTGTGTATCTATGTATGTATCTCTATGTGTGTGTATCCATGTATGTATCTCTATGTGTGTATATCTATGTATGTATGTCTATGTGTGTGTGTATCTATGTATGTATGTCTATGTGTGTGTATCCATGTATGTATGTCTATGTGTGTGTGTATCTATGTATGTATCTCTGTGTGTGTATCTATGTATGTCTATGTGTGTGTGTATCTATGTATGTATGTCTATGTGTGTGTGTATCCATGTATGTATGTCTATGTGTGTGTGTATCTATGTATGTGTGTGTGTATCCATGTATGTATGTCTATGTGTGTGTGTATCTATGTATGTATGTCTATGTGTGTGTGTATCTATGTATGTATGTCTATGTGTGTGTGTGTATCCATGTATGTATGTCTATGTGTGTGTGTATCTATGTATGTATGTATCTATGTGTGTGTGTATCTATGTATGTATCTCTATATGTGTGTATCTATGTATGTATCTCTATGTGTGTATCTATGTATGTCTATGTGTGTGTATCCATGTATGTATGTCTATGTGTGTGTATCTATGTATGTATCTCTATGTGTGTGTATCTATGTATGTATCTCTATGTGTATGTATCTATGTATGCATCTCTATGTGTGTGTATCTATGTATGTATGTCTATGTGTGTGTGTATCTATGTATGTATGTATGTCTATGTGTGTGTATCCATGTATGTATCTCTATGTGTGTGTATCTATGTATGCATCTCTATGTGTGTGTATCTATGTATGTATGTCTATGTGTGTGTGTATCTATGTATGTGTGTGTGTATCCATGTATGTATGTCTATGTGTGTGTGTATCTATGTATGTATGTCTATGTGTGTGTGTATCTATGTATGTATGTCTATGTGTGTGTGTGTATCCATGTATGTATGTCTATGTGTGTGTGTATCTATGTATGTATGTATCTATGTGTGTGTGTATCTATGTATGTATCTCTATATGTGTGTATCTATGTATGTATCTCTATGTGTGTATCTATGTATGTCTATGTGTGTGTATCCATGTATGTATGTCTATGTGTGTGTATCTATGTATGTATCTCTATGTGTGTGTATCTATGTATGTATCTCTATGTGTATGTATCTATGTATGCATCTCTATGTGTGTGTATCTATGTATGTATGTCTATGTGTGTGTGTATCTATGTATGTATGTATGTCTATGTGTGTGTATCCATGTATGTATCTCTATGTGTGTGTATCTATGTATGCATCTCTATGTGTGTGTATCTATGTATGTATCTCTATGTGTGTGTATCTATGCATGTATCTCTATGTGTGTGTATCTATGTATGTATCTCTATGTGTGTGTATATATGTATGTATGTCTATGTGTGTGTATCTATGCATGTATCTCTATGTGTGTGTATCCATGTATGTATCTCTATGTGTGTATCTATGTATGTATCTCTATGTGTGTGTGTATCTATGTATGTATCTCTATGTGTGTGTATCCATGTATGTATCTCTATGTGTGTATATCTATGTATGTATGTCTATGTGTGTGTGTATCTATGTATGTATGTCTATGTGTGTGTATCCATGTATGTATGTCTATGTGTGTGTGTATCTATGTATGTATCTCTGTGTGTGTATCTATGTATGTCTATGTGTGTGTGTATCTATGTATGTATGTCTATGTGTGTGTGTATCCATGTATGTATGTCTATGTGTGTGTGTATCTATGTATGTGTGTGTGTATCCATGTATGTATGTCTATGTGTGTGTGTATCTATGTATGTATGTCTATGTGTGTGTGTATCTATGTATGTATGTCTATGTGTGTGTGTGTATCCATGTATGTATGTCTATGTGTGTGTGTATCTATGTATGTATGTATCTATGTGTGTGTGTATCTATGTATGTATGTCTATGTGTGTGTGTATCCATGTATGTATGTCTATGTACCTTGACCTCCTCAGTCACAGTGAACTGCTCGTGCAGCACGTTCTCGACCTCCACCATCAAGATGTCATCAGAGGGAAGAGGCTTCAGCTCTGGAGCCAGATCAGCTGCTGAGATCTACAGCAACAAAACACATGTAGAAATACACACACACACATACACATACACATACACACACACACACACATAGATACACACACACACATAGAAAACACAAGTAGAAATTAGGGATGTCAGTTTATCGCGTTAATTCGATTAATTAATTACACAGCAAATTACCGCGTTATGAAAATTAACTAAATTATAATTTTTTTTTTATATATAATATATTTTTTTTTAAATCGCATTCATTCCATAAGCATGTAGAATACACATTTACAGACTTTTTTTTTAATATGGTCCATTTGCATGTTCTTGGTATCTGATTCTAGGGACATCTATGGATCTCAGGGAATGTATTCCCAGTGTCAGAAATACTGTGTCTGTTACTAGACTTGAGTAAATTGTAATGAACCAAATGAGAATATCAATAAAACATTTGTTATCTTTGACTGTGAATAACACCATGCTAAAATTAACCAGACCTGAAAAATCTAAGCAAATTAATAAAGGGAAGATGATTAAACAGAAGGTTTTGTAGATGAATGTACTGAATTCTGCCATCCAGACACATGCAATTTGAAATATGATTATAGAATATCAGGCATAAAATGGTTATGCGATTAAAATGCGATTAATGCGATTAATTAATTACACATCCTGTAATTAATTAGATGCATTTTTTTAATCGCCTGACAGCACTAGTAGAAATACATATAGATACACACACACACATAGAGAAAACATGTAAAAATACAATATAATGAATAATAACTATGTATATAAACTAGATGCATGTACAGAATAATATCTATAGAATAACAACTATATATAAACTAAATGTATCTACAGAATATAATAATATCTATAGAATAATAACTATATATATATAAACTAGATGTATCTACAGAATAATATAATAATATCTATAGAATAATAACTATATATATAAACTAAATGTATCTACAGAATAATATAATAATATCTATAGAATAATAACTATATATATATAAACTAGATGTATCTACAGAATAATATAATAATATCTATAGAATAATAACTATATATATATATATATATATATATATATATATATATATATATATATAAAACAGACCTTCTCCTCCATCTCCGTTCCACCTCCAGGCTCCTTGCGCTGTCGTTTGGGTTTACGTCGGGTGGGCGGGGCTTTGGATTGTGACCCGCCCTCTGCCTCCGCCTCCACCGGAGCTGATGATGTCATCTCCTCCTCAGGCTCCACCTCCAGCTGCTTTGTGATACGGATCCTGACAGACCATAATATAAAGGAGACCGATTACCATGAATGAACCAACTGAATGGTGATACAGACAAGAATAAAACAGTAGTAGTAGTAGTGGTCTTATCTTATAATACTACCTGCAGTAGTAGTAATATAATCCTACCTGCAGTAGTAGTAATATAATCCTACCTGCAGTAGTAGTAGAAATAATAATATAATACTACCTGCCGTAGTAGTATAAATAATAATATAATACTACGTGCCGTAGTAGTAGTTGTAATAATATAATACTACCTGCCGTAGTAGTAGTAATATAATACTACCTGCCATAGTAGTAGTAATATAATACTACCTGCCGTAGTAGTAGTTGTAATAATATAATCCTACCTGCCGTAGTAGTAGTAGTAATATAATATAATACTACCTGCCGTAGTAGTAGTAATATAATACTACCTGCCGTAGTAGTAGTAATATAATATAATACTACCTGCTGTAGTAGTAGTAGTAATATAATATAATACTACCTTCTGTAGTAGTAGTAGTAGTAATATAATATAATACTACCTGCTGTAGTAGTAGTAGTAATATAATATAATACTACCTGCTGTAGTAGTAGTAGTAGTAGTAATATAATATAATACTACCTGCTGTAGTAGTAGTAGTAATATAATATAATCCTACCTGCAGTAGTAGTAGTAATATAATACTACCTGCCGTAGTAGTAGTAATATAATATAATACTACCTGCTGTAGTAGTAGTAATATAATACTACCTTCTGTAGTAGTAGTAATATAATATAATACTACCTGCCGTAGTAGTAGTAGTTGTAATAATATAATCCTACCTGCAGTAGTAGTAGTAATATAATCCTACCAGTAGTAGTAGTAGTAATAGTAATATAATCCTACCTAGTATAGTACTACTACTACTACTAATAATAATATAATCCTACTTGTAGTAGTAGTAGTAATGATATAATCCTACCTGCAGTAGTAGTGAGTGATAGTGGTAATAATAATAATAATAATCCTACCTGTAGTAGTATAGTAGTGTGTTGGTAGTAATAATAAGTAGTATTATAGTAGTAGTAGTAATAATAATATAATCCTACATATAGTAGTAGTAATAATAGGTCGTATTATAGTAGTAAGTAATATAATCCTACCTGTAGTAGTATAGTAGTGTTGGTAGTAATAATAAGTAGTATTATAGTAGTAAGTAATATAATCCTACCTGTAGTAGTAAATTAGTAGTGTTGGTAGTAATAATAAGTCATATTATACTAGCAATATAATCCTACCTGTAGTATAGTAGTAGTGTTGGTAGTAATAATAAGTCGTATTATAGTAGTAATATAATCCTACCTGTAGTAGTATAGTAGTAGTGTTGGTAGTAGTAATAATAAGTAGTATTATAGTAGTAATATAATCCTACCTGTAGTAGTATAGTAGTAGTGTTGGTAGTAGTAATAATAAGTAGTAGTATTATAGTAGTAATATAGTCCTACCTGTAGTAGTATAGTAGTAGTGTTGGCAGTAGTAATAATAAGTAGTAGTATTATAGTAGTAATATAGTCCTACCTGTAGTAGTGTTGGTAGTAATAATAAATAGTATTATAGTAGTAAGTAATATAATCCTACCTGTAGTAGTATAGTAGTAGTGTTGGTAGTAATAATAAATCGTATTATAGTAGTACTATAATCCTACCTGTAGTAGTATAGTAGTAGTGTTGGTAGTAATAATAAGTAGTATTATAGTAGTAATGTAATATAATCCTACCTGTAGTAGTGTTGGTAGTAATAATAAATCGTATTATAGTAGTAATATAATCCTACCTGTAGTATAGTAGTAGTGTTGGTAGTAGTAATAATAAGTAGTATTATAGTAGTAATATAGTCCTACCTGTAGTAGTATAGTAGTAGTGTTGGTAGTAATAATAATAAGTAGTATTATAGTAGTAATATAATCCTACCTGTAGTAGTATAGTAGTAGTAGTGTTGGCAGTAGTAATAATAAGTAGTAGTATTATAGTAGTAATATAGTCCTACCTGTAGTAGTATAGTAGTAGTAGTGTTGGCAGTAGTAATAATAAGTAGTAGTATTATAGTAGTAATATAATCCTACCTGTAGTAGTATAGTAGTAGTAGTGTTGGCAGTAGTAATAATAAGTAGTATTATAGTAGTAATATAATCCTACCTGTAGTAGTATAGTAGTAGTAGTAGTGTTGGCAGTAGTAATAATAAGTAGTAGTATTATAGTAGTAATATAGTCCTACCTGTAGTAGTATAGTAGTGTTGGTAGTAGTAATAATAAGTAGTATTAGTAATAGTCCTACCTGTAGTAGTATAGTAGTAGTAGTGTTGGTAGTAATAATAAGTAGTATAGTAGTAGTATAATCTTACCGCCGGTGTCCCATGACAATCATTCTCAGTTTGTCTCCCAGATCCTGCATCTCATGTATTTGAACAAATGTTCCTGTAGAGTAAACAGCATCGAGCGACTCTACCACATCAGACTCATTACTGAGAGAGAGAGAGAGAGAGAGAGAGAGGAGATACAGAGTAGGAGAGATACATACAGTATGATTTAATCAAGAGTTCCATACTTGTCTTTACTACAGGCTAACAGAGGAGAGAGCAGTATAGTCACTCAGGCTAACAGAGGAGAGAGCAGTATAGTCACTCAGGCTAACAGAGGAGAGAACAGTATAGTCACTCAGGCTAACAGAGGAGAGAGCAGTATAGTCACTCAAGCTAACAGAGAGAGAACAGTATAGTCACTCAGGCTAACAGGAGAGAGCAGTATTGTCACTCAGGCTAACAGAGGAGAGAACAGTATAGTCACTCAGGCTAACAGAGGAGAGAACAGTATAGTCACTCAGGCTAACAGAGGAGAGAACAGTATAGTCACTCAGGCTAACAGAGGAGAGAGCAGTATAGTCACTCAGGCTAACAGAGGAGAGAGAACAGTATTGTCACTCAGGCTAACAGAGAGAGAACAGTATAGTCACTCAGGCTAACAGAGGAGAGAACAGTATAGTCACTCAGGCTAACAGAGGAGAGAACAGTATAGTCACTCAGGCTAACAGAGGAGAGAGCAGTATAGTCACTCAGGCTAACAGAGGAGAGAGCAGTATAGTCACTCAGGCTAACAGAGGAGAGAGCAGTATAGTCACTCAGGCTAACAGAGGAGAGAGCAGTATAGTCACTCAGGCTAACAGAGGAGAGAGCAGTATAGTCACTCAGGCTAACAGAGGAGAGAGCAGTATAGTCACTCAGGCTAACAGAGGAGAGAGCAGTATAGTCACTCAGGCTAACAGAGGAGAGAGCAGTATAGTCACTCAGGCTAACAGAGGAGAGAACAGTATAGTCACTCAGGCTAACAGCGGAGAGAGCAGTATAGTCACTCAGGCTAACAGAGGAGAGAGCAGTATAGTCACTCAGGCTAACAGAGGAGAGAGCAGTATAGTCACTCAGGCTAACAGAGAGAGAACAGTATAGTCACTCAGGCTAACAGAGGAGAGAACAGTATAGTCACTCAGGCTAACAGAGAGAGAACAGTATAGTCACTCAGGCTAACAGAGGAGAGAACAGTATAGTCACTCAGGCTAACAGAGAGAGAGCAGTATAGTCACTCAGGCTAACAGAGGAGAGAGCAGTATTGTCACTCAGGCTAACAGGAGAGAGAACAGTATTGTCACTCAGGCTAACAGAGAGAGAACAGTATAGTCACTCAGGCTAACAGAGGAGAGAACAGTATAGTCACTCAGGCTAACAGAGAGAGAACAGTATAGTCACTCAGGCTAACAGAGAGAGAACAGTATAGTCACTCAGGCTAACAGAGGAGAGAGAACAGTATAGTCACTCAGGCTAACAGAGAGAGAACAGTATTGTCACTCAGGCTAACAGAGAGAGAACAGTATAGTCACTCAGGCTAACAGAGAGAGAACAGTATAGTCACTCAGGCTAACAGAGAGAGAGCAGTATAGTCACTCAGGCTAACAGAGGAGAGAGCAGTATAGTCACTCAGGCTAACAGAGGAGAGAGCAGTATAGTCACTCAGGCTAACAGGAGAGAGAACAGTATAGTCACTCAGGCTAACAGAGGAGAGAACAGTATAGTCACTCAGGCTAACAGAGGAGAGAACAGTATAGTCACTCAGGCTAACAGAGGAGAGAGCAGTATAGTCACTCAGGCTAACAGAGGAGAGAGCAGTATAGTCACTCAGGCTAACAGAGGAGAGAACAGTATAGTCACTCAGGCTAACAGAGAGAGAACAGTATAGTCACTCAGGCTAACAGAGGAGAGAGCAGTATAGTCACTCAGGCTAACAGAGAGAGAACAGTATAGTCACTCAGGCTAACAGAGAGAGAACAGTATAGTCACTCAGGCTAACAGAGGAGAGAACAGTATAGTCACTCAGGCTAACAGAGGAGAGAGCAGTATAGTCACTCAGGCTAACAGGAGAGAGAACAGTATAGTCACCCAGGCTAACAGAGGAGAGAACAGTATAGTCACTCAGGCTAACAGAGAAGAGAACAGTATAGTCACTCAGGCTAACAGAGGAGAGAGCAGTATAGTCACTCAGGCTAACAGAGGAGAGAACAGTATAGTCACTCAGGCTAACAGAGAGAGAACAGTATAGTCACTCAGGCTAACAGGAGAGAGCAGTATAGTCACTCAGGCTAACAGAGAGAGAACAGTATAGTCACTCAGGCTAACAGAGGAGAGAACAGTATAGTCACTCAGGCTAACAGAGGAGAGAACAGTATAGTCACTCAGGCTAACAGAGGAGAGAGCAGTATAGTCACTCAGGCTAACAGGAGAGAGAACAGTATAGTCACTCAGGCTAACAGAGGAGAGAACAGTATAGTCACTCAGGCTAACAGAGAGAGAACAGTATAGTCACTCAGGCTAACAGAGGAGAGAACAGTATAGTCACTCAGGCTAACAGAGAGAGAACAGTATAGTCACTCAGGCTAACAGAGGAGAGAGCAGTATAGTCACTCAGGCTAACAGGAGAGAGAACAGTATAGTCACTCAGGCTAACAGAGAGAGAACAGTATAGTCACTCAGGCTAACAGAGGAGAGAGCAGTATAGTCACTCAGGCTAACAGGAGAGAGAACAGTATAGTCACTCAGGCTAACAGAGGAGAGAGCAGTATAGTCACTCAGGCTAACAGAGGAGAGAACAGTATAGTCACTCAGGCTAACAGAGAGAGAGCAGTATAGTCACTCAGGCTAACAGAGGAGAGAGCAGTATTGTCACTCAGGCTAACAGGAGAGAGAACAGTATAGTCACTCAGGCTAACAGAGGAGAGAGCAGTATAGTCACTCAGGCTAACAGAGGAGAGAGCAGTATAGTCACTCAGGCTAACAGAGGAGAGAGCAGTATAGTCACTCAGGCTAACAGAGAGAGAACAGTATAGTCACTCAGGCTAACAGAGGAGAGAGCAGTATAGTCACTCAGGCTAACAGAGGAGAGAACAGTATAGTCACTCAGGCTAACAGAGGAGAGAGCAGTATAGTCACTCAGGCTAACAGAGGAGAGAACAGTATAGTCACTCAGGCTAACAGAGGAGAGAACAGTATAGTCACTCAGGCTAACAGAGGAGATAACAGTATAGTCACTCAGGCTAACAGAGAGAGAACAGTATAGTCACTCAGGCTAACAGAGAGAGAGCAGTATAGTCACTCAGGCTAACAGAGGAGAGAACAGTATAGTCACTCAGGCTAACAGAGGAGAGAGCAGTATAGTCACTCAGGCTAACAGAGGAGAGAACAGTATTGTCACTCAGGCTAACAGAGGAGAGAGCAGTATAGTCACTCAGGCTAACAGAGGAGAGAGCAGTATAGTCACTCAGGCTAACAGAGGAGAGAGCAGTATAGTCACTCAGGCTAACAGAGGAGAGAGCAGTATAGTCACTCAGGCTAACAGAGGAGAGAGCAGTATAGTCACTCAGGCTAACAGAGAGAGAACAGTATAGTCACTCAGGCTAACAGAGAGAGAACAGTATAGTCACTCAGGCTAACAGAGGAGAGAACAGTATTGTCACTCAGGCTAACAGAGGAGAGAACAGTATAGTCACTCAGGCTAACAGAGGAGAGAACAGTATAGTCACTCAGGCTAACAGAGAGAGAACAGTATAGTCACTCAGGCTAACAGAGAGAGAACAGTATAGTCACTCAGGCTAACAGAGGAGAGAGCAGTATATTTTGATTGATTGGTGTCTTTATTGACGCAATATTTGAGATTCTGATCAATATATTGATATTTGCACCCATTTTTTGCAAGGATTGTTCAAACTTAGTTAAAACCTCTTTAGCCCCGAGCGGTCCATCGGCGGATCGCAAATGACATCACGTCATAAATCAATCTCTCCAGACTGTATGACATTAAGTAGCGTTTTTCCCCCCAAATGTATCTAAGAGTAAAGACCATAATCCTGTCACAACAGCAGTCATAGTGTATATTTTCAGCAATATGTTTGTTTACCAATAGGTTAAAGTGTTATTAGTAAGACTTTAGTTTATGGAATGTCTTAATAATTTAGCGAATATCCGCCATTTTGAATTAGCTAAACGTCGCCGAATGTAGTCATATTAGGAGAGGGCATCCAGAGCTCTCAATGAGCGTTGAAATTTCGAAAAACTACAGTACCCAGCAGATTCTAGCTTCCTGCAAGCAAATGACGTGTATGATTTTTTTTTTATTTCTCGGAATTCTCTACCACAAAACTGAACGTTATTGGCATAGATTGGAGCGCAGTTAGCGTGTTTACCTTCTGTGAACATTTAGCAACAATCCGCGTTGCAAACGGATTCAAAATGGCGGAGCCATATCCATTATAAGAATGGAACTGTACAACAGTAGATTTCATTCACGGTTCTTCAGTGCACGCCTGGTGATACTAAATCCAAATTGAACTCGGGCATTTAAAAGATAATATATGTATATATATATAAATGTGCAAATTGGCTATAATAAGGTAATTTATAAGCCTGGTATTCTATATTCTATAATAATATTTCAAATTGCATGTGTCCGGATGGCAAAATTCAGTACTGTATCTACAAAACCTTCTGTTTAATAATTTTCCCTTTATTCATTTGCTTAGATTTTTGTACACATGATCTCAATAAGGTGTTTTTCATGTCTGGTCATTTTTAGCATGGTGTTATTCACTGTCAAAGATGCAAAGCAAAATCATAATTTATATTCTCCTTTGTGTCATCACAATTTACTCAAGTCTAGTAACATACACAATATTTCTGACACTGGGAATACATTCCATGAGATCCATAGATGTACCTAGATACCAAGAACATGCAAATGGACCTTGTAGAAGTTGAGCAATCTTCCATTTACTTGCGGATTTTCAAAAAATAGGGCTTAACAGGTGAAGAGTTGTGACAAAGATATGTGGAGGAATGGGATATAACCAGTGTTGTGCTAGTTACTGAAAAATAGTAACTCAGTTACTTTACTAGTAACTTCATTTCAAAGTAACTTCGTTACTTTACTAGTTACTTACACCCAAAAGTAATGAGTTACTGTGAAAAGTAACAATTTAGTTATTTATAAAAAAAAAATTGCTCCCATGCCCCAGATACTCAAAATCGGTTGATCAACTTGACAGTTTCCATTCACATCACTGAACTCTGCTAAGCAATGTGGTCTAGATACAAACACAAATCTGACACAAACAAATGTTGTCCCGAGTCCCGATATAATAAGAAATGCGCCGGTTGAAGGAACAGCCTTGATGTCGCCGGAGCGTTTCATTATAACCATCTTGCAACGTTGTTTAAGATATCAATCAAAGCATTGCAACGTTAGAATAGTTAGGATATCAATTGTGCATGAAAGGACTATATTTATATTGTTTGATTAGTATTATGAGATTCCCTGGCAGATTTGTACAGTCAAAATCCGTTGATCAACTTGAGTTTCAGTGAACACATTGCACTCACCAAAGTCTGCGGTGGTCGAGATGTAACGTTAGTCCAGCTGACTCCAGCAGCCCCTCAAACATGTTCTTTATCTCGTTTCCATGTTGTATATTAATTATCTCTCCAAGTAGTTGCTGTGTCGGCTGTGTGTCGGCGGCTAGATTCTTCATAGCGTTTGTTTTGATTTCTAGAGAGCGTCTATTACTTTCCGTAGCCGCATTTCTGGCGGACGCTCTCTGATTGGCCAATGGCCACTGACTGACGCTGACTGACGCTTTCTGGTCAGAGAACGTCAGTCAGTGGCCAATCAGAGAGCGTCCGCCAGAAATGCGGTTGCGGAAAGTAATAGACGCTCTCTAGACTATAGACGCTCTCTAACTAACAAAACAAACGCAGGCGAAATCAAACAGGAGTCAGGAGGACGCTCGCTATGAATCTACATAAAAAGAACGCAGTAACGAACTAACAAACCATTTAGTAACGGTAACAGCGTTACTGAATTTAAAAAGTAATGCGTTAGAGTACTAGTTACGGCAAAAAGTTACTTCGTTTAGTCCCAACACTGGATATAACTACATCATCATCTGATCACTTAGTATATCCCTGTATCTAGGGTTGGGCATCGTTTGGATTTGAACAATTCCGGTTCCGATTCTCCATATCGATTCCTGTTCTGAACGATTCTCGATTCCGATTCTTTGAGGTGCAGGTCCACAGCTTATTTAGCAGGAGATTCTTTTTTTGAAAATTTTAGTTGACTTGATACAGTTTAATTTGGTTGCTGTACTGTAACTAGGGTATTAATTAACAAAGTAATAAAAAAAAAATAAAAAATTATAGAACCGGTTTTCGGTGCCCAACCCTACCTGTATCTAGAGATCTCTCAGTCTATCCCTGTTTCTAGAGATCACTCAGTCTAGGGATGCCCCGATCACGTTTCTTGCCACCGATACCGATCACCGATCGTCGTGAGCCATATCGGCCGATACCGATCCGATACCGATCATTTTTGATTAAAAAAAAATTAAAAGTTATATAATTTTTTATTTTATTTTATAAAATATATATATTATATAATTAGACTTGTACTTGTATTATCTGCGAGACATTGCCACCACGCAACAAGCTCCACTGTCTGTGTGTACTCTAGTAGCCTCCAGCTACGGCCAGGATTCTCCGGAGCTGCAGCTGGACCTATGACTCGAGTAGCCTCGAGCTACGGCCAGGATTCTCCTGCGCTGCAGCTGGACCCTATTGGTATAACGTTACTGTGCTCAGCAAGCCCTCAGCTCGAATACGCGTCGAATCAGTGTTATAAGACATTGATATCAGGAGCTATCTGCAGCTACTGCTAGCCGGATATATAACGTTGATACAGCGCCTCAGTGAATTATTTAGTTCAATGGGACATTTCGTTTTGAACAGTGAACTAACTTGCGCTAACGTGAGCTAACAGAGTATCATACACATCTCTACTAGACTATTGCTGGAGCATTTGTTGATATCAGGAGCTATCGGTAGCTGGCCGGCTAGATACCGTTCGGTTAGATAATGCCTCATCATGTATTAAACTAAAAGTGAATAGTTGACTGGGTCATTTTGTAACGGTAGCAGCTAACGTTAGCTCAGGGAGACGCCGTCCTCCCATCCCACTAGACTAGACCCGTGTTTACATGCGTGCGGGAGGGGCTGGAGGGAGAAGCAGACACCGCAGCGAGTGAGATCGGTTTTGACGATCTGCGAAAATAAAGCATTATCACCGATCACCGATCGCATATTTATACTGATTATTGGCCGATAACGATCGGTGGCTGATCGATCGGGGCATCCCTAACTCAGTCTATCAGTATATCTAGAGATCACTCAGTCGATCAGTATATCTAGAGATCACTCACTATCAGTATATCTAGAGACCACTCAGTATATCATCAGCATATCATCAGCATATCTAGAGATCACTCACTATCAGTATATCTAGAGACCACTCAGTATATCATCAGCATATCATCAGCATATCTAGAGATCACTCAGTCCATCAGTATATCTAGAGATCACTCAGTCCATCAGTATATCTAGAGATCACTCAGTCCATCAGTATATCTAGAGATCACTCAGTCTATCAGTAGTATATCATCTAGAGATAACTCGGTCTAGATATCAGAGGACTTGACATGGACCACACACATTGACGGCACAGCACAGCAACGCCTCTACTTCCTTAGACGCCTAAGGAAGTTCGAAGTGAGTCAGAAGATACTCAAAAACGTCTACTTGTGCACAATAGAGAGCATCCTGACTGGTAACATCGCCTCCTGGTTTGGGAATAGCACCGCACACGACCGCAGCAGACTACAGAGAGTGGCCCGATCAGCCGAACGCACAATTGGAGGTGGGCTTCCCACTCTCCGGGACATTTACAACAGGCGTTGCAGCGCCAAGGCTAAGAGAATAATCAAAGACTCTAGTCACCCAAACAACTGCCTCTTTGCACTGCTGCAGTCAGGCAAGCGCTACCGGAGTCTCATGGCCAGTACAGAGAGACTCAGAAGGAGCTTCTATCCCCAGGGCCCTCATTTATCAACGTTGCGTACGCACAGATATGTGCGTAACCCCTGCGTACGATCATTTCTTTTTTTTAAACTTACATTTTTATTAAACATTTATAGACAAACAACACAACATATACAATAACTTCAACAACACTATTAAACAGACATAAATAATAAAGAAAAAATTTAATACCCAAAAGACTAAAAATAAAAAAAAATACTGACTTAAGCAAATAAAAAACATAAAACAATTGTTATATCTTAAACAAAAATAAAATTAGAAAACATTAAGTGTGTGACATGGGTTCAGAGACCCTCTTTGAACCTCTTTCCTCCTTTACTCTTCGCCCTCTTGTGGTGTATTTGGTTCTTCCTCTGTGATGTCGTTTTCGTTCCCCTTGTAATCCTCCCACTTTCCCCATCTTTCTCCAAATTTCTCTTCCTGTAACCTCAGCATGTGTGTTATCCTCTCCATATCCTGTATCTCTTCCACTATTCCTACCCATTGTGCTATTGTCGGTGGGTCTTCTTTGTACCACAGTCTTGTTATTGCTTTTCTGGCCGCTATCAACATTATCTTTATTAAATATTTGTCCCCCCCTTGTATTCCCTCGTGTGTCAGGTCTCCTAAGTAAAGCACCAGTCCTGTTTGTGGTAACCCGTATCCTAATATTCTGATCATTGCCTCCCCTATCTCCTCCCAATACCCCTTCAGCTTCTGACATCCCCAGAATATGTGCGTGTGATTTGCCCCCTCCTTCCCACACATCCTCCAGCATGCTCTTTGTGTTGGTGCATATTTTCCCTTCAGCTCTGGGGTTATAAAGAATCTGATTATGTTTTTCCATCCAAACTCTTTCCATATCCTCGATCCTGTTGTTGAATGTTGCACCTCGCATATGTTCCCCCATTCCTACCCTGTTATTTCTATCTCTAGCTCTCTCTCCCATTTCTCCCTTATGTAATCGGTCGTGTGTCCCTTGCTGTTCATTATAGCCCGGTATATTGCTGATATTACTCTTCCTTGCCCCCCTTCGTATGCCCATACTATCATCTTTATTATTCCATTCTGTTCTTCGTCTTTGGCCCCCCTTATTTCTTTGTTGTAGTAGTCTCTAACCTGTAGATATCTGAAGTGGTCCCTGTTTTCTAGTCCAAATTTCTCCTTTAATTTTTGTAGTGTCTGCATTTCCCCCTTCTCTATCATTTTGCATATCGCTGTTGCCCCCCCCCCCCCCCCCCCTCTCCCACCTTCTGAATCCATGGTCTAACCTCCCTGGTTTGAATCTCTTGTCATGTGCTACCCATCTCAGAACCCCTGACTGCTTCTCCAATTTGTGTGTTTTTACTACACTGTTCCATATGGTCAAGGTGCATTTGGTGATTGGATCTAATAGTCCCTCTTTTTCTTTAAATAGTTCCCTATCTCCCACCAGAGCTTGTACCTTGTATCCCTCCCCTTCTTTTTCAATGTCTTTCCATCTTGCCTCATATCTGTCGTTACACCAGCACGTCACTGCTCTCAGTTGTGCTGCATAGTAATAATCTTGTAGGCTGGGTACTGCCATCCCTCCCTCTTCCTTTGGTAGTTGTAGTGTTTTATATCTGACCCGTGGTCTTCTCCCCGCCCATATGAACCTCGATATCAGTCTGTCCCACTCCCTGAATTGATTCTGTGGTATTTGTATCGGTAGTGACTGGAATAGGTACAGTAACCTTGATAGTATGTTCATTTTAATAACCTCTATTCTTGAATTGAAGTCCAAGGGCATTACTGTCCATCTCTCTAAGTCTCTCTTGATGTTCTGATTTATCTGTGTATAGTTCGCCTCAAACAGTTTCCCCACCCCTCTCGTGATGTTCACCCCTAAGTATTTAATCTTGTCCATGTCCCATCTTATCCCGTACTGTTCCCTAATTTCCGTTGTTGGGGTATAGTTCCATGCTAAGGTCTGTGTCTTTGTCACGTTTAGTTTGTATCCTGAGTAGTGGCCATATTCCTTCAGTGCCGGGAAGCTCTTGTCTGGTTGCCTCATGTATACTATCACGTCGTCCGCAAATAGGCCTAGTTTATATTCCGTTCCCTTTATCCTTACTCCCTTAATGTCCTCGGTCTGTCTGATCAGTTGTGCCAGTGGTTCTATGAAAACGGCGAAGAGCGTTGGTGAAAGACAACATCCCTGTCTGGTAGCCCTCTCTGATCTGATTCTATCCGTCAGGCTGCCATTCACCTTAACCCTCGCTGTCGGTTCTTGATATAGCACCTTGATCATCTTCATCGCCCTCCCGTTCAGTCCGAACCTCATCAATGTTTTATATAAAAATGTCCAGCTCACACTGTCGAATGCTTTTTCTGCATCTAGGCTAATCAGTACCGCGCTACCACCTTGTTTTTGTATCTCCTCTACTATGTGTAATGTCTTTCTCACGTTGTCCTGTGTCTGTCTCCCTTTAATAAATCCAGTTTGATCTTCATCTATAATGTCTGGCATAAACGTCTCAAATCTCTTTGATATTATCGATGTATACATCTTGTAATCCACGTTGAGTATGGACACAGGTCTGAAACTACTACATAATTCCCTATCCTTCGGTATTGTGGTGATTATGGCTTCCTTCCACGAGGGGGGCATTTTTCCCTCTTCCATCGTGTGTCTGAACGCCGCCCCTAACATGGGTGCTAATTCCGTTCTAAATGTCTTGTAGAATTCCGATGGGAATCCGTCGCTCCCCGGAGACTTGTTGTTTTTAGCTCTACTAATTGCCTCTTCCAGTTCTCGTTCCGTAATTATTTTATTTAATTCTTCATTCTGTTCTTTCCCTATCGATGGCAACTCTAGCTTCTCCAGATATGCTTCTATTTCCTCTTCTCCCGCTGCTTTTGGCTGTGTGTATAGTTTCTCATAGTATTCTCTAAATGTCCTCTCTATTTCAGCTGGGTCTCTCAATATTTCATTAGTCTTTGTATCCCTTATCGTGTGTATCGTGTTCAACTTCTGTTGCGTCCCAATTCTCCTAGCCAACAGTCTGGTCGCTTTTGGTCCCCCTTTGTTTCATGAACCTCGCTTTCTTTTCTATTTCCGTCAATAATTCCCTATTTATCCTGGCCTTTACTTCTTTGATTTCTCCGAGCGTTTCCTGTTCTTTTGATATCTGGTGTCTCCCCTCTAGCTTCTTCAGCTTCCCTATCAGATTGTGATATGTCTCCGTTCTGGCCTTCTTCAGCATTGCTGTCTTCTCCATCAATTTCCCCCTTATCACCACCTTCAGTGTGTCCCATAGAATGTTCGGATCTACCGCCCCGTTGTCATTTTCCTCCTTATACCTGGCTATCTCCTCCTTGATCTGACTCACCACCCCCTTGTTATTTAATATTCCTACATTTAGTCTCCAGATCGTGTTCCTCCGTCTCCCTTCTAGATCTACTGTCAGATATATGGCACTGTGATCCGATATGTCCGCTACTCCTATTCTGCTCTCCCGTACCCTGTAACTGTCCCCCGTCGTCATCAAAAAGTAGTCTATTCTCGCATATGTCACGTGCGGGTGTGAGTAATGTGTGTATTCCCTGTCCATGGCGTGCATCCCCCTCCAAACATCTGTAATTCCCATTTCCGTCATCTGAATATTCATATATCTACTGATTGGTGCCCGTCCTTTTCTAGTACTCGTGGTGTCTAGGTCGTGATTCAGTACTACATTAAAATCTCCCGCGCATATCAATATCCCTTCTAGTTCCATCACTATCATATCAAAAATGGTCTCATATAAATCCCTCTCACTCTCTGGGGGTGCATAAACATTCACTAACGTAATCATTTGACCCTCCATTTTTCCCTTCACCAGAACAAACCTTCCCTCCTTGTCTCTTACTTCCTTGATCAATTCAAATTTGACTGTTTTTGATTAACGTGATTACTCCTCTCCTCAGGTTCCGTTTAAAGGAACTATAGTATGTAGTATGTTTTCTCCTCCTTCCTTCTCGTTTGCATCTTCATTTTTAATCACTTTGTCACTTTTCGGGTCTTTATTTCTCCGTTTTTCACTCTTTTGACCAGGAGCCTCACCGCATGCGTGCTACCCTTCCGCTCTCATACCGGAAGTCGCGTACGATCATTTCTAAGCAAAGTGTGGGACTTATCTAGGGCTGACCTTCGAAGCTCTTTTTGGCAATCGAAGCTTCGGGGCCGAGCTTCGATTTTAATTTGAAGCTTCGGGAAAAAAAAATTTAAACTTCGTTTTTTTTTAATGTTCGAAGCTTGTGCCATCGAACGAAGCTTCGAAGTATTTAAGACAGCCCTAGACTTATCAAATTGAACTTGTGCTTGACTTTGTGCGTATATCTACGCACAGCTCGGAGCATGCATAGCTGACGCCCGGTGGTAGAATATGAAGCCTGCATGTCTGCAACGCGGAAATAAGCTTCCGTGCATTACTTCCAACACTGGCGTGTTCAACATATGACCCGTAATTCATTATAGTTCATTGTAAAATAGCGACAGTAGTGTAATTATAACGGACTCACGTGCGAACAAGATGTTGGCCTGCTTGTTTGGCACGGGGGGGCAGACGCAGAACACCCACCTCCAAACGCGATTAAATATTGTTTCAAATAAAAAGCGGCATACTATTATTTTGTGTCATGTTTCCAAATAAGATTGGCCACAACGAAATGCTTTCTACTTCAATTTGTTGGTTAGAATAGATACCTCCGTTGAAACTTCACTGAGACTAAAAGTAAAGGAATTTTTTTTTTTTTTTTTGTGAGCTCCACGCACAGACGTGATAATAATAATAATAATAACAATAATAATAATAGCTTCATTTTATATAGCGCCTTTCAAGAGACCCAAGGTCGCTTTACATAGATTGGGGGGGGGGAAATAACAAAGTAATAAACATAGTGGACAGACACAACATATGAATATGATGATGGGATTCAAGGTGGCGTTTTTATTGATCACATAGGCAGGCTATACATGGCACGGTCCATCGTGATATTGTAGATGGATCGAGCAATAGCTGTTACTGTACCACCCATGTAGCTGTCAAAGCTCCATCACAAATGCAGTTATGTGAATAGAAAGGGATTCCACTCAGTGATGGGCATTTGCCTGATAAATGTCGTTGCTGCCGGGAGGAAAGGCATGCTGCATGTTTTCAATTCATTAAATAAAACGGATACTTTTTGCAAGGGTTTACTGACTGTCATACAAATAATCAACCAACTACATACTGTAACTTTTCAGTGCACGTTCTTATTTACATTGTGACAACAGCCTTGTGAGCTCCCGCACACAGACATGATGGAATTCAAGTGCAAGTCTGTATTGATCACATATAGGCAGGCTACACATGGCGTATAGGCTACATCATACATGGCAGTGAGATTCATTGTTCTTGTATATGCTCTCGTATTATTGTTTATATAGGCTACCAAATACCAACATCAAAATAGATTGTATGCATCTACAAATCATATGCAGCAGGTAGAAAATTGACGGAAAATCCGTCACGATTTGGAATAAAATTGAGAACTTTAATCCCTGGGTATTAATCGAACAAAACGGAAAAAGGCAGTCATATTCCAGCACAGTCTTTATTAGTTAATATGGTCTTTAAGTTAATAGATATCATATCCGACATCACCGTACGTGTACATGTCTGTCAGCCTGCGTATTTCTCCATAACACGCTTCCCTCGGCTTAGTCCACTTTTCCACATTTCATGGGGGTGTTCCATTACCGTATATGGTTAATTACGGGCGGTGCTATATGCAAATACGTAAAACCGTGCACGAGCTGCAGCATATAACTCGATATCGATAATTATCGTCGATATAATGTCTGTCAAGTTTAATTAACTTCTTATGCCCGGCGCCGATGGACGGGCTATTAATAGCATAGATATATACAATAGACTTGTTTTGCTGCTGCGAATGTTGATGTCGTCATCAGTCCGCGCACGTTAGCAGTTAGCCGACAAGCGGAGTATCTCATGACAGACAATGTACTAAATATTACCCTAAAATACTCTCTTCCGCCCCAATATATTGAAACGATGTTCACTGTATACCCCACACTACTATAAACGTGGCCTCAGAATTCACGACACACACATACTCGGCACGTAAATATATAAAATAGTGCCGCGCAAGCTAGTTATCCTAGCCAGCCTGTTGTGTCTAAGCGGTGTATTCCATGACAATGTAATAAATATTACCCTAAAATACTCTCTTCCGCCCCAATATATTGAAACGACGTCCACTGTATACCCCACACTACTATAAACTAGGGATGCACGATATTGCTTTTTTGACACCGATAACTTTATGCTCCTCAAGCCGATAACCGATATCGATATTTATTGTATTATAAATTTTTCTTTAATGTATATATATTTTTTTTATCAAAAATATTTTTTTTCAACATGAAACAAAACATATCACAATACAATAATAATACATAAAAAGACTTCCCAGGACAATAACTTAACACCAACTTAAATGTGACCTAACCAGACAACAGAAACAAAAGCCAAGACAACAGTTTTGACTGATAAAGTGACCATATTTATTTTTCCAAATGAAAATTCACAATCCGTCAACAGCTTGTGTTTTTCAAAGCGGAGCCTTGAAAAAGAGGCTTTGAGTGGACACATCACCACCTCACATCACCACCACAACGGGTCACCTGCGGCATCACCACCGCCACGGTGTTGGGGGCCCGCGACGACGGCGCGAGCACGCTTGTACCTATTGACGAGTCGTTTGCTAAATTAAAGAAGTTTGACAGAAGGGCAACCAGCCAGGCAGCGCCGTTATCTCACGGGACGAGTAGCTACATTAGTTAGCCGACAACCAGCCAGGCAGCGCCGTTATCTCACGGGACGAGTAGCTACATTAGTTAGCCAACAACCAGCCAGGCAGCGCCGTTATCTCACGGGATGAGTAGCTACATTAGTTAGCCAACAACCAGCCAGGCAGCGCCGTTATCTCACGGGACGAGTAGCTACATTAGTTAGCCAACAACCAGCGCCGTTATCTCCCGGGACAAGTAGCTTCATTAGTTAGCCAGCAACCAGTCAAGCTAACGTTAGCTGGCTCCAGCAGCTTGTTGATGTCGTCGGGAGCATTTAGCCTGCTGGCTACCTAGCTCCACTTCAACCAGCATCAGGAGATCCAGCAGCTTGTTGATGTGCTAATAGCCTCAGCAACCTAATGTTAGCTGGCTCCAGCAGATCGACAAGCTGCTGGAGCCAACGTTAGCTTGCTGAGGCTATTAGCACATCGACAAGCTGCTGGAGCTCCCGATGCTGGTTGAAGTGGAGCTAGGTAGCCAGCAGGCTAAATGCTCCGCGACGCTGAACTGCATGCGCCGGTCTGTCTGTCGAAGACCGAGGGAACCGCAGAAGGGCTCAAGCCGCTAGCTTTTAAGCAGTCCTTGGTGGTGCAAATTAACCTGGCTACTACGGAGCAATAAGTGACTGCGTATTCAACCAAGGGTTGCATCACAGCCACGAAAGGGGCTAGCTTTGCTTAGCTCCTCGCGTCGTCGTGGGCTTCTAAGTTAACACAATAACACACTGTCGTGGCGGTGGTGATGCCGCAGATGACCCGTCGGGCTGGATGTATTGCAAGTTGTTGCCATTTTCCCTCCTTGTGGAACGTCTGCATTGCATTTATTACAAATAGCAAGCGATCTTTTTTCTCTGAAACTCCGAGTACCGACGCGGCCATCTTTGTTGTTAACTTGCGTGGCTACGTCACAGCCAAGAAAGGGAGCGCTGGATTTGTGTAAAACGCCCTGTTCCTAAACCACACGCTGTCAGTCGTAGCACAGTACTGACAAAACGGGAGGAGACTTTAGTCAAAACAAACGCACTTCATTCCAATTCACCCACACCGCATTTTTTTTTTACAAAAAAATATATTATATTATCGGAGCTATTAACACTTTGGCTGCCGGGAACCGTCTTTAGACGTCTTTGCTGGCCATGCTAAAGTTGCCGGAGGACGCGTTACGTCGTCCTTATATCATGTTACGACCCTGGCTCATGGGTACGCAACCTATGTGTAATCAACACCAAAACCCTGTGCTCTAACTCAAAAATGCTACTAAACCAAGGAACTACTAATATAACTATAAGCTAATGTACTGGTAACCCAACGGACAAGGACTGTAAGAACCTGACAGCTCTTTCACTAGGCACAGACAGTGCATGTGTGTTACTGGGTCTGCCTTTGAAGCTCCCCAGCAGGTAACCAATCAGCACTAATTGGCTAATTGGCAGCCCTCACCTGTATGCCCTGGTGACACAGGAGTGACTAGGCCTCTAGTACATAACACCTCCCCCACCAAACTGGTTGCCCAAGAGGCAACCACTACACAACAACCCATAACAAAACAAAAACCAACTGTGACCCCTTAGTTGTCAGGGCCACTACCACAACAGCGGTAACGGGTACCACAAACACCGGCACTATGATCGTGAGAGGGCGTCTGCTAGCACGTTGTCCCTCCCACGAATGTGGCGAATATCCAAGTTATACGCCTGGAGGAACAAACTCCATCGCATCAAACGATGGTTCGATTTTTCACCATGCTGCGAAGAAAAACCAAAGGGTTATGGTCTGTATACACAACAAGGGGCAAACTGGAGGATCCAACGTAAACATAAAAATGGTTCAAGGCAAGAACCGGGTCGGCCCCTGTCGAACACGACCACCGATACCGATCTGTCAAAATTATACTGCAAACCAAAATCAACCTGAGAACTGCGCTTAACAGAACAGACCACAGCACAACAAAACCATAAATCACTGATACCACCACCGCACCCATATCCATCCCACCTGGCACTGGCAGTTCAGGATACTGCACACCGTGAACATCCAGAGTAGGCTGTACCGCCTCAGGTACAGCCCCAGTGTACCGGGAACCTGGCAGTACGACAGCCAGCATAACGTCTGGAACACCATCTAAAATGGCGTCACCCAAAATAACTTTGTCCTGATCAAAATCAAAATGGCTGCCACTCAACAGACCAGGTCGCGAAGGCGGCTCCTGCTCCACAGGACACAGGTAACTAGGTTGACCATCACACCTAGTGCATGGCAGAGAATCAGTGTGGACATGTGGATCAATGTCAGAATCATCAACTGACATACTGGGACCATCCCTGCCCACAAGTGAAACATTAGGGACAATAGAGCTATTGTGGGAAGGCTGGCAGCCTAAATCAAGCTTAGTAGCCCCTCCAACTAGAACGGTGTCACATGAAAAAACAGCACCTCTCATAGCATCCTTCCCACACTCCTCCTCCAATTCGTTCGTGGCCTCAGCCACCGTACAGGCTGGGAAGACCTTGAGACATTGCGCTGCCATATCATCTCCTGTCACATGCTTCTCCGGCACGCCTGTCAACTCTGGTTTCACCACCGGGCCTAACACAAAACCACAATCAAGAGAATAATTATGCAGAGGTACATCCACAGTGTGCTTTCGAAAATTCTCAACAGGTGCACCTTTTAATTCAACAAAGAATGTGTCACTAAGTGTAATGTCCCAAGTCGAGGTATCAACAACATCACTTTTGTCCTTTGACATTTCTCGTGCCACAGCACACACCGGAAACACTCCTGGATGTTTCTGTGCCAGCTCATTAGAGACCTCAGAAACCACAGGAATGGGAGTTACAACCGGAGTAGCCAACACTGTCACCAGCCAAATCATTCCCTAGAATGAAGGACACCCCCTTTATGGGAATGTGAGAACATACCCCCACAACAACATTGCCTGATACTAAGGGAGAATTGAGCGTGACCTCATGCAAAGGTGCATCCACAAATCCACCCCCAAAGCCCTGAACAACGACATCGGAATGCAAAGAAGAGTTTGATGAAAATGGCAAAACCCCCTCCAGAATGAGGGACTGAAAAGCACCGGTATCTCTCCAAATTGTTATAGCCTGTTTGGACTCTAGTGCATTAGTCAGGGAAACAAATCCATTCATCCTAAACCTTGAGGAACCCTCGAGCTCTTTGTCCACACGTTTGATACCTTCCCCATCCCCATCTAACGTTGGCATAGGCGTCCTGCATATGGTTTCTACCAGAGCCACGGTTCTGACATTTTTCTGCTCAAGCACCGGGCATCCAGCAACGATATGACCAGGTTCCTTACAGTAAAAACAGATAATCCCTTCTGTTACAAAGGGTCAGATTAAACCGAATATATGTATTTATTGATTGATATATATTGCATAATATTTGTATATCGTTTGATATCCCTTGTATATTCCTTGTACATATACACGGAATATCCCTTTAGCCTACTATAGCCCATAATATGTCGTTCTCCTATTGGATGGCGTGCCACCAGCGCCAGTGCCGTGCCCCTAGAGCCGACTTGAAAGCTACCGACACGACTTGTCTCAACATGCCCGCTTCTGCCCAGGGCTACGAGACAGTGAGCAGGCTGGCACTTGATTATTCCCCGTACATATAAATATGGCGTAGGTGAATACTGAGTTAGTTCGCCTTTTCAGTTCGAGTTGAAGTTCAGTCTTGTTCAGTTACCCAAGTGACGTCTCACCCACTATGCAACGTGCGGTAGAGTAGGGCTCGTATTGCCTCAAGTAGAGTCGTGTTATCCTACTACGTTTGTTCAACGTATCGTTCGCTATTTACTAGTAAGCCTTCATTACGAGTCAAAGACCACGTGAAGTGAGTAATTGTGCGTCTACATAGAGCACTTATAGCCGCGTGCAAATAGGATAGTAGTAACGTCAAGTTCAACTGTGAACTACCGTGGACCACGGAGGATTTACACCGGTGATTGCAGAGCCCTTTCCGGCAGGATTATTATTCTTCATTGCTTTGACCAAGCTGCTGGAGCAGAGAACCGTCTACCCGGCTGCTGTGTGGCATCTACAGTGAGGACATCACTCGAGCCCGTCTCAAGGAGAGACTCCACGGCTTCACCTGTGCGGCGCGCACACTGGGAGTACAGCTGCCTTTCCCCGCTGAGCCAGGGAGCAATATACCGTCTCCAGGTGCCTATTGAAGCTCCCTGTGGAACCATTGACTTGCATAGAGCATTGCCTCCCCCTGCTGGCTTACAACCGGTAGTAACTCCCCTACCATTATTCCCTAGATAATTCCTAATATTCAGTATTGACTTGCCTACGCACATTCTTTGCCTTATAAGCGCATTCAATATAAAGTATATTTGTATCCTTTGATGTAATAAATATTCTAAACGAGTATTTGTGTGGAAACCGTTTCATTGTGGAGGAGTTCTCATCTGATATACTTGTGTACGGTATGGCCAGTAATGTACATAAGACGGTAGTGGTTTAATGATACCAATACTTGATTAATACAGTCAGGGAATTGTACCCCTCAGTTACACCTTCTGGGAATGCACCAGCAGAACCACCCCGCCTAGGAGGTGAAGTTAATTGACCAGCAGACACAGGTTTTGGGAAACGGCCCCCCTGAACAGGACGCCTATCCTCGGACTCAACACGGTAGTCCTCCAAAAACACGGACTTGTGTGTCAACACAAACTCATCGGCGAAGACAGCGGCGTCGCCTATCTTCGATACCCCACGCTCATTTAGATGTGTGGAAACGGTATCAGGAACACATCTTTTAAATTCCTCTAGGAGAATCAACTGCCTAAGCTGCTCTCTTGACTCTGCCTTCTGAGAAGTGCACCACCTGTCAAACAGGTTCTCCTTCTCCCTTCCAAACTCAACATAAGACTGCCCCTCGGACCTACGATAACCTCTAAAACGCTGACGATAGGCCTCAGGGACCAACTCATAAGCCCTCAAAATGGAAGCTTTAACCAGCTCATAATCAGCGCTTTGTTCAAGGGACAGAGCAGTGTAGGCTTCTTGTGCCCTACCAACCAAAACACATTGCAGCAGCAGTGTCCAGGCGGTATCAGGCCACTTCAATGTGGTTGCCACCCGTTCGAAAAGGGGAAAATATCTTTCCACATCTTTCTCAAAAAATGGTGGCACCATCCTGATATTCCTGCCTACATCAAACCCGGAACGTGACTCTGGATGCAGAGCACCCGCCTGTAAGGCAGCATGCTTATACTCAAGCTCCTTCTGCGCACGCTCGTGCTCCAGCAACATTTGTCTCTCCTTAAACTCACGCTCCTCTTTCCTCTCCTTAAGCTCACGCTCCTCTTTCCTCTCCTCACGCTCTCGCTCTAGCTGCCTTTCTTTAAACTCCAACTCCCTAATCCTCCACTCACCCTCTACACCATGTAATAGCGGAGACACGTCAGACAAAGGAGGCTCCTCCACCCTCTCCTCAAGCACCTGTTCCCTAATGAGCAAAACCCTCAAAGCACCCAAGGCAGATGGTTTCAAACGTTTCTCACTGGGAGTAAGCTCGACCTTGTAGTGCACAGCAAGCTCGAGCAGTTGTTCTTTGGAAAATTTGTCTAATAAGTCATGAGATGGGCGATCAACAAAGTCCCTGATGGAAGCCATTTTCACTGAACTAGACACCCCAAGCTACACACCCAACCCCACAGACACGAAGAACCACTAACGAACCACGAAGACCCCCCCAACGAACCACTGAAGAACAACGAAGAACCACTGAAGAACCATGAATAATGCTAATTGCCAACAATAACAACCAGAAGGGAACGCGGTGGAAATGTGAGCTCTACGGAGCGCACCTTTCCAGGTTGCACAAACAAAAAAAAACAAAAAAAACACACCCACCCTAAATAGACGTGTCATACACGCAGGGTGTTAGGTGCTACCAGGTATGCTCACCAAACACTTAAACAAACAAAAGAAATCCAACAAAATATTCCAAACAGGTGCGCCTTCTAACCTGATGTGACCACATATGCTTCTACGTCTAAACTGCAGAAAACCCCGGCCTACCACATGTCTACCCTAAGAAACACTAAATAAAGCCCTACCACACTACCTGTGTTTCCTGGCCGCCCTAACCTACCTACCCTTAAACTAATGCCCTGTAGACCTAACTTTCTTCAACCACACCTGCTACCAGTCAAAGATCATATACAATCATTTCATTGACCGCCCCAGGAGTACGCGGTGCACCGGACGCTAACCAACAACCAGAAAATAATATCCCTATCTACATGTGGTGCCTACTAAACTATATATTTTAACAGCATAAGTAGTCACATCAAATTACAAACAAATACGGCATACTCACCTGTTTGATGAAAATGGCTCAGCCCCCACGTTACACCATGTGTAACGAACACCACCCAAACCATAATATGATGACACCCCGTGCAACACAAAAAAAAAAATCACCAAACAAAGTTCTAGGGGTAAAAGATCCCGGATGAGCGCCCAACTGTTACGACCCTGGCTCATGGGTACGCAACCTATGTGTAATCAACACCAAAACCCTGTGCTCTAACTCAAAAATGCTACTAAACCAAGGAACTACTAATATAACTATAAGCTAATGTACTGGTAACCCAACGGACAAGGACTGTAAGAACCTGACAGCTCTTTCACTAGGCACAGACAGTGCATGTGTGTTACTGGGTCTGCCTTTGAAGCTCCCCAGCAGGTAACCAATCAGCACTAATTGGCTAATTGGCAGCCCTCACCTGTATGCCCTGGTGACACAGGAGTGACTAGGCCTCTAGTACATAACATATCAATATTTCAAAAATCTGCGATCGGATTCATATGTCCCCTCCGCTGGCCTGAGATCCACCAGCAGGACCCACTGAGCTCTCTGGCGGTTCAGGAGCGCCATCTGGTGGCCGATCGGCGCAATCGCCAAACAGGATGTGGCATAGAGGTTTTGCTAGACGTCCGTAGTACTTCCGGGCGCTCGCTATAGGTCATGGGACTCTGGCTCGTCAAGCTACACGGTGATCGATTGGCAATAACTCGATAAACAACAGGATTTGGACGTATATACCATTATACAAGCTGGAGATGGACCGGGTAAAAATATATCCCATAATGATAAGATTTCTACTCTACGATGATCGCCCAACGGCGCGCGGAGACTGGGGTGAGTTTCAGCGTGTAACGTTACCGTCTTCGATACTAACTGCTATTATCAACATTTGACCCACATTAGATGATTGGTATAACGCTGCCCACGGAATTATAAACGCCCCCTCGCCCATCCGGTCAACATCAGATGACGTGTAGTAACTTCTAGAAGTAAGTCTAGTTGGAATTTTTTATATCGCGCTGATTGCCATCAAACTGTATTTCATCATCAATATAATGCATTTGGGGCTATATATCACGTTCTGGAGAAAGCTGCAGAAAGAGATGAAAACATACTTATACATTAGACCATACTTTACTATGAATATGTGAATGAAAAAGTTTAACGTTGCTACACAATGAACAATACATATAGGACTTTGAATGGGCCCTAATAATGGCAATGTAGCAATAGAATTTAAAAAGTTATAGCCCTGCAAAGAAGGGGACTTTCTCCATAGACAAATAGCGCTGGCAATCTATGGTATATCATGAATTTAACCTTAGGCAGTGTTAATAACGTGTTAAGTGTTAATAACGTTATCGAGTTTATCGGGATGACGTCATAATTGCTGATATCGGCCCGATAATTATCGTGCATCCCTACTATAAACGTGGCCTCAGAATTCACGCCACACACATACTCGGCACGTAAATATATAAAATAGTGCCGTGCAAGCTAGTTATCCTAGCCAGCCTTGTTTACTACTAGAGTCCTACCTCTCTACCCAGAGGTGCACCGCGGGTCTCCTTCACTGTCGGCCATCTCCTTCACTGATTGGTTGTTAGTGCGTGTGCTGATATCCAAGCTTGGAAAATCGATATATCCAAACTTTGCGACCACGTTTCATGTTTATTTCGAGGAAATAATTTATCGCGATAGTTATCGTTATCGTTTTATCGCCCAGCCCTAGCTCAATACACACAATTGTTAAGGGGATGCAGACCAGAGAAAGACTTTCGTCTTGTTTACATCAGGGTCCCCGATTTTCAATTCATAATGAGTTGAAATGAATGAATCCAAATCTGATCCGATCAGATAGGGATTAAAAGTTTTGAACTCCTGGGCCCAGGCCATCAGGATGCTCAATGGCAATGACACTATGTAACAACCCATCATCTACACAAGATGGCGCCATCTACACTCACTGCACACACATCCACATGTACACACACACTTTAAACAAACACTCACCTACCACTCACTTTAACACACTTTATATTTATCTATTATTAAAAAGATTTGCACTACATCCATACCTCATTTGCACCCTACCCTAAGTTTTGTACCGCATCTCATTTCTGCATTGTACCTCAGTGTTACTCATTTTACTCTGTGTTGTATATTGTAT
The DNA here is from genome assembly GCF_963971535.1 of Notolepis coatsorum. NCBI lineage: Eukaryota > Metazoa > Chordata > Actinopteri > Aulopiformes > Paralepididae > Notolepis > Notolepis coatsorum. Next base: position 77,965,719 of record NC_140167.1, read on the forward strand.
GTATATTGACTTTACTTAGAGATCACTCAGTCTATCCCTGTATCTAGAGATCACTCAGTCTATCCCTGTATCTAGAGATCACTCAGTCTATCCCTGTATCTAGAGATCACCCAATCTATCCCTGTATCTAGAGATCACTCAGTCTATCCCTGTATCTAGAGATCACTCAGTCTATCCCTGTATCTAGAGATCACTCAGTCTATCCCTGTATCTAGAGATCACTCAGTCTATCAGTATATATAGAGATCACCCAGTCTATCAGTATATATAGAGATCACTCAGTCTATCAGTATATATAGAGATCACTCAGTCTATCAGTATATATAGAGATCACAAATCACTTTAACTGACAGTAATAGAACGTTACCCGTCATCTCTCTTTAACTGACAGTAATAGTGTTACCTGTCATCTCTCTTTAACTGACAGTAATAGTGTTACCCGTCATCTCTCTTTAACTGACAGTAATAGTGTTACCCGTCATCTCTCTTTAACTGACAGTAATAGTGTTACCTGTCGTCTCTCTTTAACTGACAGCAATAGTGTTATCGTCATCTCTCTTTAAATGACAGTAATAGTGTTATCGGTCATCTCTCTTTAACTGACAGCAATAGTGTTATCGGTCATCTCTCTTTAAATGACAGTAATAGTGTTATCGGTCATCTCTCTTTAAATGACAGTAATAGCACGTTACCTGTCGTCTCTCTTCAGAAACACACCGGCGTACGGCTGAGCCAGACGAACCTTCCTCCTCAATAACTCCATGAGCATCTTGTTCTTCACCTACAATACACACATATTATATAGAATTAGATTGGATTAATAATCAAACACATTGCTGTGATGTGTGACTCACCTCCAGACCTGCAGATGTTCAGAACAGCAGTGCTGAGTAGTACTGAGCAGTAGTATTATTATTAGGGCTGTACCGAATGCTTCGAAGCTTCGATCATAATGTTGACATTCAAATTCTAAATCAACATTCGAATTATATATATATATATATATATATATATATATATATATATATTTTTTTTTTTACAAACATTCAAAGCTTCGTTCGAATACTTCAATAGAAGCTTCGAATGTTAAAAAATGACATTCGGTACAGCCTTAATTATTATATATTATTGTATTAGTAGTATTATATATATTATTATATTATATACTACTATTATTATATATTAGATATAATAGTATATTATATTAGATATATATTTGTACATCTTTTATTAAAGTCTGCATGATCTGAACAAACAACATATAACATAATAATAATAACAACAGAAGAATGGTTCAGTGTGTTGTGTTCTCTCATATTGACTTATCACATATCGTATTGTATGTTACCAATATCCTGCTGGTTGATATAACAGTCACATTTCTTTAATCCAACATGAATGTAGTGGACGTTATCATCTCAAAGTAACTAAAGATATTGAGTAATCCAGAGTTACCAGTCAGATCATGCTGTTAGATACCAGTCAGATCATGGCCTGTTAGATACCAGTCAGATCATGCTGTTAGATACCAGTCAGATCATGGCCTGTTAGATACCAGTCAGATCATGCTGTTAGATACCAGTCAGATCATGGCCTGTTAGATACCAGTCAGATCATGCTGTTAGATACCAGTCAGATCATGGCCTGTTAGATACCAGTCAGATCATGCTGTTAGATACCAGTCAGATCATGGCCTGTTAGATACCAGTCAGATCATGCTGTTAGATACCAGTCAGATCATGGCCTGTTAGATACCAGTCAGATCATGGCCTGTTAGATACCAGTCAGATCATGGCCTGTTAGATACCAGTCAGATCATGCTGTTAGATACCAGCCAGATCATGGCCTGTTAGATACCAGTCAGATCATGGCCTGTTAGATACCAGTCAGATCATGCTGTTAGATACCAGTCAGATCATGGCCTGTTAGATACCAGTCAGATCATGCTGTTAGATACCAGTCAGATCATGGCCTGTTAGATACCAGTCAGATCATGCTGTTAGATACCAGTCAGATCATGCTGTTAGATACCAGTCAGATCATGGCATGTTAGATACCAGTCAGATCATGGCCTGTTAGATACCAGTCAGATCATGGCATGTTAGATACCAGTCAGATCATGGCATGTTAGATACCAGTCAGATCATGGCCTGTTAGATACCAGTCAGATCATGATGCTCTGGTAGATGTTTCTCCACAGTCAAGCTCCACATCTTCTCAGCTCAAGACGTCTGAATGAAAATGGGCTCAATAGAACCATGACTCTTTACAGCCAGGCTAATGAACCACACGACTCCTTACAGCCAGGCTAATGAACCACACATGACTCCTTACAGCCAGGCTAATGAACCACACATGACTCTTTACAGCCAGGCTAATGAACCACACATGACTCCTTACAGCCAGGCTAATGAACCACACATGACTCTACAGCCAGGCTAATGAACCACATTACTGTTTACAGCCAGGCTAATGAACCACATTACTGTTTACAGCCAGGCTAATGAACCACATGACTGTTTACATCCAGGCTAATGAACCACATGACTGTTTACATCCAGGCTAATGAACCACATTACTGTTTACAGCCAGGCTAATGAACCACATTACTGTTTACATCCAGGCTAATGAAACACACATGACTCTTTACAGCCATGCTAATGAAACACATTACTGTTTACATCCAGGCTAATGAAACACACATGACTCTTTACAGCCATGCTAATGAAACACACATGACTCTTTACATCCAGGCTAATGAACCACATTACTGTTTACATCCAGGCTAATGAACCACACATGACTGTTTACATCCAGGCTAATGAACCACATGACTGTTTACATCCAGGCTAATGAACCACATGACTGTTTACATCCATGCTAATGAAACACACATGACTCTTTACAGCGATGCTAATGAAACACACATGACTCTTTACAGCCATGCTAATGAAACACACATGACTCTTTACAGCCATGCTAATGAAACACACATGACTCTTTACAGCCATGCTAATGAACCACACATGACTCTTTACAGTAGGGATGCACCGATCCGACTTTTTCAGTCCCGATACCGATACCTGGGCTTTGGGTATCGGCCGATACAGAGTACTGATCCGATACCCATTGTCCAATTAATAAACTGTATGCCTCACTGTGTGGAAGAGACTGGGATCATTCTTTTGTGCAAGGCAACATCAGGCTTGACTTAAAACATTACTTTCCTAACTTAGTGAAACAAAATGTAACAAATTAACACAAATGTACTGAATTGTTATTTCTTATTGTATTCATTATTAATTTATTATATTAGAATACTTTAAAAAAAATTATCCAATATATATTTTTTTACCAATACCCGATCCAGTCGTATCGGGGCCAATATCCGATATCAACCGGAGCATCCCTACTTTACAGCCAGGCTAATGAACCAGATGACTCTTTACAGCCAGGTTAATGTATTACATTACTCTTTACAGCCAGAGTAATGTATTACATGACTCTTTACAGCCAGAGTAATGTATTACATGACTCTTTACAGCCAGGCTAATGTATTACATGACTCTTTACAGCCAGGCTAATGTATTACATGACTCTTTACAGCCAGAGTAATGGACCAGATGACTCTTTACAGCCAGGCTAATGCATCACAGGACAGTAGCATTCAAGTCCATACTCGCAAAAACCACCCGATTCAAGGACAGCTTCTTCCCAACTGCCATTCGGACCCTGAACTCCCTTGGCCCTGCTCAGCTCTCCCCCTCCCCCCTTACACTAACCAAGCTCCTGGCCTGATGAACTACTCTTCCATGCGTTATGTTGTGCTGTATTTATGTATTTATTGTGTCATGTTGTGCTGTATTATGTATCCATTGCTGGGAAGGGGGGGGGGGGGGTAAATGTATCTATGTTCCAGTTTTATGTACTGTATATCCAGAGCTTCAATACACTCTGTACTGATCACAAATACCACCAACCTGGTTGTGTGGCAGTAATGGTATCTTGTATCTTGACTCTTCACAGCCAGGCTAATGCATCACAGGACTCTTTACAGCCAGGCTAATGCATCACACAGAATTATACCCAAACCAGGCCGATATATCAATAGATTTACTCCAAAATATCAGTATCATACTCCTCTTCATAATAACAATAACAAATAACCATCATCATAATAGAAAAGGGTTCAGTAGAGTGATGTCAGCTCTCTAGGTGTCATTGCGTCATCATCCCTCTGTGTCCTTCATCAGTATCTCTACCTCCCCCTGAGGTCAAGAGACTCCAGGTCTCTGTCCAGACGGACCTCCGTGGACCAGGTCTCACCTCTATGATCTTGATGAACCGGGGGAACACCGGGTTTCTGTTCACGGCGATCAGAGGGACGTTAGGGAACTCCTCCGGCACCAGCATGGTGGTGAGGGCGGTCATCTGGGGGCCGCTGTACGGCGCTCCTCCGTCTGCCCCTCCCGGTTCCTCTCCTCCAGAACCCCCGCTCTCCGCACCGTCCTCCCCAGCTCCACTGGCCCGGTTCCCAAAGCTCCTCTCGGGGACGACGAGGAACCGACAGCCCGGGGTGAGGAGGAGCTCTCTCTGCCGGCTGAACAGCGCCGCAGCCCGGGCTGAGCGGGCGGCTCCTCCCGGCGGAACGGTCCGATGGCATAATGTTTTGGTCAAGGTTCCGGTCCGGTGTGACGCGACGGTCAGTCTGGACCGACTCTGGACCAGTAGCACGGCCGAGTTTCTATATATGTGTCTCGACGCACCGATCATCCTCATGCAGGTCGCCATGTTTATCTGGAGCGTATACTATATAACTCATAAACGCACTCACGTGACAGTTCTACTTCTACATCCGGCAGGGGTTGATGACGATTTGGGGGACACGCCCCTTTACTAGAGTGAAGAAACGGTTCATCCAGAGATGCTCAGAATGATGAATGAATGAATGAATGAATGAATGAATGAATGAATGAATGAATGAATGAATTCATGAATGAATGAAAACTTTATTTAACAGATTGCAGAATGTGTACAATACAGTACAGCTCAATACACACAATTGTTAAGGGGATGCAGACCAGAGAAAGACGTTTGTCTTGTTTACATCAGGGTCCCCCATTTACAATTCATAGTGACATTTATGACATACACAACATACATGACATCATGACATTTATGGCATAGGGACATGCATGACATACAGGTATATAGTACTGTTACATTTGTGACATATATGATATGCAAATATACAGTACTGTTACCCATAGATCCTGACAGAGTATATACATATGCTGTGATGGGGAGGAGACTGTACATTAGGAGGGGGTGGGTGGGTGGGAGAGAAATATGCATATGGTGGGGACTGGGGAGAGAATATATACATACGGTGGGGAGGAGACTGTCAGAAACTATTTCTCCTTCCTCCTTATGTTTGAATATAATGATGCATGCATACAAACACAATATATACCGTAATTATTGTTATTAAAGTTCTACAGAGTGATACTTGTGCCCTAATAATACGAATAATTTAAGATGAAAGAATATTTATCCTAAGGCCAAATTACCTCCTTATCTCACATGATTCACATCACTACTAGTTTGGAACTCTAGACCCTATATATGACACGCTCAAATGGTTGGCTTACACTGAGGTTCCCCATATACAGACCAAACTTGGAAAATCAGCCTGCTAATATGCACTGCAGATGCACATGCCTCACTGGACAGCATGGAGGTGTGTTATGATCTGGCCACCACAGACCAGAAAACACCACTATTAACAGTGGATGACAACAGAGGATATGCAGGGAAGCTAGACTGGTTGTGTTTACACTCTCATAACATTCTGCTGCATTATATTGAATTACCTAGGGATGCAGTACTGTGCTGTGATGTAAATTGTAAAAACGAGGAACATGGTAAAGCCCTTTGTTCCATGTATGACCTTATTGTTAATAATTATCTTTATGTCAGTGGTAAACCTTTTTATAAAAGCAATAATTGCTCTACAGCACATCATGGTAAACCTGGCAGAACTATTTAAAATTCTTGAAGGTTAAGATGGTACCTAAGGCTAAAACGATATAATCTAATGATTGGCAGTTGAGCATTCCAGTGGTACCCCAGCTAGCCAAAAAGCCTGGCCAGAAACTAACGGCAAAACATTTGCGAACAACCTCAAAACGAAGAAAAGTGAACACATAGGTATGTTCATGCATGCTCATAAGAGATTTGATTTCGTTTTTTCAATTTTTCTTATGTGTTTTTTTTTTTAAGATGACACAGAATGTAATGTAATGACACAGTTAGAATGTCCTGTATGTGTTGTCATGTATAGACTGTTGTCTCTTTTCTTCCATTATTACTGGAATTTGTTCAAAAGTGTTATACTGTTTGTTCAGTGCTCAATACAGATGCTATTGCATTTGGAGGTTATAATATATTAAAATAAACATTTGTTTTGAAAATATGTGGTACTTTGGGAATGGGAAATGGACTGCACATATAGCGCTTTCCTACCTGCACAAAGAGCTTTATAATCGCCTCTCCTTCTAGTTGGGGGCCTTAGGGATATTTTCGTGCAAATTTGTGCAAAAGCACCAAATTTGGCCCAGATGTAGCCCAGAGTATGCTCAATTGATTCAGCCAGGGCGCCCGAGCCGGCGACCCCCGGGGCCACCCTGGTGGCCAAATCAATATGGCCGCTGTCCGAAAAAGGTCTTGGCTATAACTTTTGAACCAAATGAACTAGAAATACAAACTTGGTGTCTATTTTATGTCTTTTGACTATTAGAAACACATTGGAACGCTTATCTTTACAATTGGGTGTGTCTGGATCCCTAATTTGCATATTTCCAAGATGGCGACTACCCGAAAGTGAGTTTTACCAGAGCTTTTGTTTTTTTTGTATATAAAAGTGAAATTCTATATAACATATAATTATATCAGAATCAGACACGTTGATTGCCAGGCAATATTTATAATGTCAAATAAACCTAAACAACAATTGGTTGTCAGGCGTAACAACAACAACAAAGGTGAAAACATGACAGAACAACAATAAATACTGCACAATACACAAACAATACAGAATCATACCCTACATTAGCCCAAAATGACAATCCACATACCACATCAAGGTGCTCAGTCTATAGATATAAGTTTATGGGGATGGATGTGCTCAGTCCTTTTTATTTACCAGGGTGAGTGATTGTGGATAGAAGCTGTAGGTGACTATTTTTACATCATAATCACACAACCAGATTACTTATTGTCGTCTCATTGTAGTCTCGACCCTCATTGTTGGTACAGGCACCCTCACAGCCACATATTGAGGTGCAATGGACTCCAGCTTTGCAGCACCCTCTACATGACTTTTTGCAGCCGCAGTGGAGGAGAATGGTGCAGGCTTTACTGGCATCTGCAAGATGAGTCCAGTAAGGTTCCCAAGTCTTGGTCGTGGAGTCCCAGTACCAGCTCTGTACCACCATGTACTGAACTCTGGGATATTTTGCTGGACAGAGGTCGCCTGGTTCCAGTAAAAGGGCTATGCCAACTTCGTGAACCCTTGCAAGTGATTCAGCCACTGCTGTTTCCATAATGTCTTGTGTGTCGAGTGCTACAAGGTCATTATTTGGTAGAAATGGATTTCTGTGGGTCTCCATAACCTCTGAAGGATTTGACATCTTTCCTGAACATGACCTGCAAGCCATGTGCCTCTTCGTGATGAGATATTGACGATGATGTGCTGCTGTTATACACAGCTTCAAACTCTTGCACCAACCTGGCACAGTCAAGCCCTGCAAGCATGAAGAGTGTGAGGGCTTCAGGGCTTTCATAGAGTCCAGCTGCTCCACGACAGGACTGCAGGATTTTGTTTGATTGCTCATGGGATTGATCTTTTGCAATCAAGCTGAACTTACATTCTGACCACTGCACTACGAATTTCCCCTTCATGAACTCTTCATAAATGGCAGGATTATTTTCAGGCAGCTCAAACATGTCTCGAACATTGACGGGTAACCAGCGAGCGTAGTTTGTGTGATCCATCACGTGAAACCAAGCACAGAGCTCATCACACACTTGAATGTACAGCTTGAAGTGTCCTTCTCGGAGTGGCCGAACAAATCGACAGAACAGTAACTCTAGCTCCATGATGGTAGACCAGTACTTGAACTGTGGAGACTCCACTTGAGATTGTTTGTCCCACCTTTTGAATGTTTCAGATGGGCCCAGAACATCCACACAATAAGCAGAGTAATAAGCCTTCTGCTAGAGAATATGAAGGGACATGAGAGTGACTTGATGGACATAACGTGTGCGTTTGATATGGTGCTCAATGAGGGCAGACTGAGCTCGTCCTGTAGTCAAGACCTGTGCCTGGGTAAGGACGGTGGTCCAACCTGAATCGCGGAGCAGCTTCCCCGCCATAAGGTGAGCATTGTCTTTGATATGCAATGCTCCCATCATTACGACCAACTTATCTTTATCAAGTGTCGCAGGATATTGCCATTGGAGCTGCTTGGCTATAGCATACAATGGTTGATCAGCACCAAGGACAGCAATCTGGCCAGGATTCAGGAATGATGTGCCTTTCTGTGCTAGCTCCATTGCATGCTTCGTCATGGATGCAGATGCTGCTTTATCTGGGAATAAGGGGTACACTCCTATCTCTGCACAAGGTTTCACTGTGTCATCATTCATAAGCTGCGAGTTATAACCTGACCATGTAATAACATCATCTTCACCTAGTGTCTCCTGATCGAGAACTCTTTTCCCATGCATCAACCAACTCTCATCTTTCACTTTGGCTCCACGCACAAGATCATGCAATGGTTGCACAGGATCAGTGCCACTTCTGGGTGCCAATATATCTATATTATATTATATATATTCATTGAGTATATTCAGCTCCTATTGGTCACCAATTCACACATGCACTCACTGAGCGAGATGCCATGCAAGGTGCTAGCCTGCTCATTGGGAGCAATTTGGGGTTCAGTGTCTTGCCCAAGGACACAGAACAGAAGGAGCTGGGATTCAAACCACTGACCATATGATCATTAGTTGACCTGCTCTACCTCTGAGCCAGTATTTTGTGGTACATTAAGGTATACTTTGGGGAAGTTTGAGGTTCCTTGGGGTATTTTGTGGTATTTTAGGGTATACTTTGGGGTACTTTGTGGCATATTTCCAGGCACTTTGGGGTATTTTATGGTACTTTGGGGCACTTTGTGGTACTATGGGGTACTTTGTAGTATACTTTGTGGTATCTTGGGGTATACTTTGTGGTACTTTATGGTGATTAGTAGGACCCCCATGTTATCATTATGATTAATGACGATGAGAGTGTCTGCTGAGTCATGTTCATATAATATCAGGATTAACACCAATCAATCATTCAGTCAAGGGGAATCAATCAGTCAACTTTATTTCACCAGGACAGTTCACTCAGTGATGATACTGTGTTTACCAGAGAGATCTTTATTCTGCCCCAGGTTTATTCTGGAGTCATTTAACAGAGAGCAGAGCGAGATTCCTTCTTCTGCCTTGGGCTGTGGAATGGTCTCAAACCAGTCTATAACCAGTAGCTGGACTCAGTCTATAACCAGTAGCTGGACTCATAACCAGTAGCTGGACTCAGTCTATAACCAGTAGCTGGACTCAGTCTATACCCAGTAGCTGGACTCAGTCTATAACCAGTAGCTGGACTCAGTCTATAACCAGTAGCCGGGCTCAGTCTATAACCAGCAGCTGGGACCAACTTCCCTATGATTAAAGGATTGTTGAAGCAGTTTTCCTCTGTGTTGGATCATGGAGATGTAACTGCTCATGGAGAAATGCTGCTCCTTCTACTCTGAAGCCTCTAGACATGGTCTGATTCTCAGATGTGTTACTGCTGATAGATATGATGCTCACCACTGCATCTTGTATGATAACGTGGGTTGGGTTTCTCTGGCAGAGAGGTAAAATAAACATTAGTATCTGTTTGTTTTTAAATACATTGCTGGGAAATTACCCCTTTATTACCACGTTGCTAGATTGGGATTATGGACCCTATCAGACCTGCTCCAACGATTGGTTTAATCTTAACACATTCATTGCCAAAACGACATATTGTGGTGACTCACTTATCACACACAATTGGTGCAGACATTCACTGGACTTGAGGAGCGGAGTGAGTGCTCCTTTAAGCCTGGGGATTCTGGGAACGGGGTGTGTATTTGGTAACCTAAATTATGTCAGCTGTCAGCTGGCTGCTGTCACTTTCGAGTAGTAACGTTAACGTCTCTGCACTCAGTTGGATGTATGTAATTTATGTTGGAAAGTAAAAGGAAAGACTCGACTACCGTCTCCCGTTTCATCCTTTCTTGCGTTCCCACAATATTATCTTTTTACTTTGATCCCCGCTCTACAGACCTACCGGGAGTGATCTGCATCATTTAGGCACGTCCCCACACATTAGAACTGCATTCTGATCGACTATCATCAGGTGGCAGTATCGTCCGTGTCTGAACTGCAATGGCTTGGGGGTTGATAGTCAGCTTCACTTAAATTTTCTCCTAGGTTAGTGGCCCCTCCTTCTGCTGGGACAGAAATGCACAGTGCTCGCCTCGGAATTCCGTTGCATAAGCGTATTTGACCATCAAAACGTCTATAGACATATACACTGGTTCTGTAATACAGAACACACACACAGCTTCGGAAACATAGTGAAACGACCGCGGAAACTACTATAAGGCTGGCACCCTCACAACACAACGCGCAAAGAGCGTGGCAGTCAAAGTGTTAAAGGGGTCATATTTTGCTTTATTTTTCACTATTTGGGCAATTTTACACGATTTCTGTGAGTCTATGGAACACATCTGTAAGTTTTTTTTCAATAAAATTCATTGTTATGTATTTTTAATCAAGTACTTTGGTGCACCACTTTCTGCCTTTGCAAAGTCCAAGCTTGCTTTTGGCTGGGCTCCGCCCATACTAGCAATGCGCTTTGAGTGACAGTCACCCACCTGCACTGGCAGATACCTTTGGTGGAGAGAGAGAGAGATAGAGAGGGAGAGAGAGAAAGGGAGAGACAGATAAAGAGAGGGAGAGAGAAGAGGCTCTCATACACCATCAGCAGCCTGGCCAATTTGTGTGTGCGTGTCTCTGTGTGTTTTCATGTGTCTGTGTGTGTGTGATTGATTGATTGATTGAAAACCTTATTAACAGATTGCAGAATGGGTACAATACAGTAAAGCTCAATACACACAATTGTTAAGGGGATGCAGACCAGAGAAAGACTTTCGTCTTGTTTACATCAGGGTCCCCCATTTTCAATTCATCAGGACATATATGACATACATGACATACAGATAGACAGTACTGCTACATCTATACATTTATGACATACCAGATTTGCAAATACAGTACTGTTTGTGATACAAAAAGAGTCCAGAAAAGGGAGTATATACATTTGACGTAAAAACTGTACATTGGAGGAGGTTGGGTGGGGTTGGGTGGGGGGGGGGTTGGGTAGGAGGGGTTGGGGGGGGGGGGGGAAACACTGTACAACTGTACAAGCAAAACTGTACATTGGAATATTGACAACCATACTGACGCATGGTTCTGTGAGACTAATTAATTTCGCCGTGGGGGGGGGGGGGGGGGGGGGGCATAATCCCACGGGACAATGCATTGGCAACTTGTTTCGCATGACAAGATATACCTCCGTGAATATTATTGCACGGATCGGAATACGGGCGCGCACGTGGGAGCGTGCACTATGATATTTTGCAACAGGTTGACAGTGATACAGCGAGTGCTCTCTTGACAGAGAGAGAGAGACATAAGTCCCCTCTCTCTCAATGCAGTGCGCTCCGAGACTCGCACCGTATGAGCCTCTCTCTCCCTCTCTCTATCTGTCTCTCCCTCTCTCTCTCTTTTGAGGAAGTGCTGAATGACAGGGAAACCGCTTCTGCATTATTTCCACGCGCTCCGTTTCGATCATAATTTCAACTATCACAGTTGATTGTGGGCCGGCAGTGGCAGATCAGCGCCTTCCTACGTAGGAGAGCGAGTTAATTCAGAATGGCTTGGTTCAGTAGGGGAGGTTCTTGTCTCAGCTGAACTGGAGGAATGGGATTGGGTAGAAATTTCACATCTAGTCAGTGTTGGTACAACCCCACATTGCTAGAAAACAATGCAAACCACTGGAAAAGGCCATTTATAAGATAGGGGACCTTTAAAGTCCTGTGTTCAGACTGAGCGTGACCCTATCAGACCTGCTCTAATGATTGGTTTAATCTTGGTCTGTGTTCAGACTGAGCTTGGAAAGTCAGCCTTTTGTTTTAATGCTCCTGCTTCTTAGAAGGATCTTCAGCTAACTAGGGATCAATACTCCACTGTCTGATGGATCAATACTCCACTCTCTGATGGATCAATACTCTACTGTCTGATGGACAGTTTAAGAATATGATCACAGGTCTTGGCTTCGGCGTGGAACTGTATTTAATGTGTAAATAATTTGCTGCTGCCTGGTAAGAAGGGCACATGGAGGAGATGTCCTGTGAAAACATTGGGCTATAACACAAGTTACAATCTGTCTGCATTTCCATTCAACTAGTTCCCCAAACACTCCACCAGCGCATTCTGAGCATGTGCCGAACACCCATCTCCCATTGGGTGGCTTACTGGTGACTTAGCCTCCAATATGTTAGCCTTGGTCCACCAACTTTTGATCCATCTGGCTGCAACGTTATTTAGGCCATGACTAAATGCTGGCAGGTACCAGTCTACTATGATTTGGGCCCGGTCTAAACGGTGGTTCCAAAGCCCAAATCATCCATATCCTGGCTGTCCAGGTCATTCTCGCTCAGAGAGAAGTCCTTGTGGTTGGAGGAGAGCTTGCTGGGGCTGCAGCTAGATGCCATGTCAGTCAGAGAGGTGTTCACCATACTGGCCTCTCCCGGACCTCCTGCTGCTCCCAGGCCTCCTCCCCCCGAGCCTCCCCAGGAGTTACTGAACTCCTTGGTGAAGTTGAGCCCCCCGCCTGCGGAGGGCCCCAGTCTCTCGGCCTCGCCCATCAGAGCCAGCAGACTGTCCAGAGAGGGCCTGCTTTTACACATCCTGTCCAGCAGGTGGCAGCGATGATGCAGCTGGGCGATGACGGACTCTCTCTCCTTTAAGGAGTGCTGGCAGCGCTGGATGGTGTCCTCACAGGAACACAGCGTGTCGTTCAGAAAAGAGATCTCCCTGAGAAGGACAGACGAGAACGAGACACATAATCAAATTATCATCTACTGTTCCTAGAACACTACTAAGACTGATTTTAAGATAAATGATAAAACTATAATTTATAGTTCCTAGAATACTACTATGAATGATTTAAGATAAATGATAAAACTATCATTTATAGTTCCTAGAACACTACTAAGAATGATTTAAGATAAATGATAAAACGATAATCTATAGTTCCTAGAACACTAAGAATGATTTAAGATAAATGATTAAACTATCATTTATAGTTCCTAGAATACGACTAAGAATGATTTAAGATAAATTATAAAACTATCATTTATAGTTCCTAGAATATGACTAAGAATGATTTAAGATCAATTATAAAACTATCATTTATAGTTCCTAGAATACGACTAAGAATGATTTAAGATAAATTATAAAACTATCATTTATAGTTCCTAGAATATGACTAAGAATGATTTAAGATCAATTATAAAACTATAATTTAGTTCCTAGAATACGACTAAGAATGATTTAAGATCAATTATAAAACTATAATTTATAGTTCCTAGAATATGACTAAGAATGATTTAAGATAAATGATAAAACTATCATTTATAGTTCCTAGAATATGAGTTAAAAATATATAAATCAATCAAGATAAATAAGGAGACTACTAAGAATGATTTAGGATAAATCTACAGTTCCTAGAATACTACTAAGAATGGTTTAAGATATATCTACAGTTCCTAGAATATTAGTAAGAATGATTTAAGATAGATCTACAGTCCCTAGAACACGAGTCTCACTTGTCTTTGCTGTCAGTGATTTCCTGCATGGCGGCTCGGAGCTGTTCATCCTTGCGGATCAAACTCTCTGCCTGTTCTCTGACGGTCTTCTCTGCTTCCTGCAGACGTTCCTCCAGCTCTCCGAGCCGCTGATGCAGCGCTGACAGGTGAGCGTTGGCCTCCCGGATCTGCACTGGCGAGGGGGACGACGTCATGACCTGTTCTGTTCAGAACTCTGTTCTGGCGGGAGAAACCAGAGTGTTCAGAACACAACAGGGTGTTGGGATGTGATTTGAACATTAACCAAAGATAACAGCCAATTGGAAAGCGACAGTGATGTCACAGTGATGTCAGCCTTCACTCCCACCATTGTGGACCAATAGGAAGATCTAAGTAGGATTTAATCTTAAAATCAATGATTTTATTTTATTTTTAATTACACCACTTATTTACAGGGTGAGCGACAACATGTCTGCTGTTTTCTAGGAAGAGGAGGCTGAAGTTTAGAGATTCCTTGAGTTGATTCTAGGGGTGGGCGTCGGCACCCAAGAGTTTTTATATAAATTGTCTTAGATGTTAATACATTTGTTTCTGTATTAGTGTGTTTGATTTTTAGAAACCTTTAATTTAATTATTTTTGAAAGATTTAAGAACTTTCTAAATAAAAGTAAATGTATCTGACTGCTTGTATTAATTGATGAAAAAGTAGCCATGTGCAGTAATATAGATTATAAAATTGAGGATGTAATATACACAATCGAATCGAATCGTGGACAGCTGAATCGTAAATCGAATCGAATCGTGAGGCCAGTGAAGATTCACAGCTCTACCGCCTACAGGTGGGAGATTGACCATCTGGTGACCTGGTGCAGCCAGAACAATCTGGAGCTCAAGACACTGCAGATGGTTGTGGATTACAGAAGGACCCCAGCCCCACTCAACCCAATCACCCTGTGTGACTCCCCAGTGGACAGTACACTGTGGAGTGTGGAGTCCTTCCGCTTTTTGGGAACCATCATCTCCCATGACCTCAAGTGGGAGCTGAACATCAGCTCCCTCATCAAGAAACACAGCAGAGGATGTACTTCCTGCGGCAGCTGAAGAAATTCAACCTGCCAAAGACGATGATGGTGCACTTTTACACAGCCATACCTTCTCCATCACAGTATGGTACACTGCAGCCACGGCCAAGGACAAAGGCAGGCTGCAGCGACAGCGTGTCATCCACTCTGCTGAGAAGGTAATCGGCTGCAATCTGCCACCTCTCCTGGACCTGTACGCCTCCAGAACCCTGAAGCGTGCAGGTAAGATTGTGGCCGACCCCTACCACCCCGGTCACAACCTGTTTGAGACACTCCCCTCTGGCAGGAGACTGCGGTCCATCAGGGCAAAAACCTCACGCCACAAGAACAGTTTCTTCCCCTCTGCAGTGAGCCTCATCAACAAGGCTCGGGACCCTCACTGACACCCCCGCACTGTGTTACATTAACACACCCCTACTGGACCATATACATGCCCACTGTATTGTTACTTCATTCTAATTAGTGTATATATTTGACCACATCTGCCCAATTGTACAGCCCTGGCCTATTCCTATTTTGACTTATAATTGTACTATATATTCTATTGCTATATTTAATTTAGTTTATATCCCATATAATTTTATTCAACCTCTTATTTACAGTTGTACAGCCCTGGCCTATATTTTATTTCATAATTCTATTCTATTCTATTGTGCTTAACTTAGTTCATATTTCATTTTACTCCACCTCTTTATTGTATTATCTGTCTGTTAATGTCTGTCCGCTAATGTGGCACCGATAACGACCACGACCACCAAAGCAAATTCCTTGTATGTGAAAACTACTTGGCAATAAAGACCTTTCTGATTCTGATTTCTGATTCTTAGTGTAGTAACCACTGATCTTAGTGTAGTAACCACTGATCTTAGTTAGTGTAACAAGTAACCACTGCTCTTGGTGTACTAACAACTGATCTTGGAGTAGTAACCACTGATCTTAGTGTAGTAGCCACTGATATTAGTGTAGTAGCCACTGATCTTAGTGGAGTGCCACTGATCTTAGTGTAGTAGCCACTGATCTTAGTGTAGTAACCACTGATCTTAGTATACTAACCACTGAAATAGCCTGGGCAGAAGCACAGCTTGTTTCATGTTAATGTATAATGTTACACTGTAACAGCTGACTACCTCAGCAGGGCCTCCTGTGTGTTGACTTCTAACTTTAAACTTCTGTCTGACAATAGAAGTTGGAACTTACATGATCAGTGAACCTGTTCAGTGGACTAACGTCACTACTGGTGAACCAGTAGCAGAGCAGAACCAGGTTCAGTCATCACCAACAATCACCAGCTGTCATCATCATCTTCATCATCTGTGAATGAATGAATGAATGAATGAATGAATGAATGAATGAATGACAACTTTATTTAACAGATTGCAGAATGGTTACAATACAGTACAGCTCAAGACACACAATTGTTAAGGGGATGCAGACCAGAGAAAGACTTTTGTCTTGTTTACATCAGGGTCCCCCATTTCCCCCCAGAGTGTCTCCTAGCAGCCAGTTAGCTGGTCGCTCCATTCACACACACAGCCAGCTTAGCTAGCAGGCTAACAGTAGCAACAGCAACAGCAACAACAACAAAACAACAACAGACTGGACGACACGGCAGACTAACCTGAGCTTTTTATACCGCTGTGAACGAGTCACTTCATGAGCCTTTTCGGACCAGTGACAGGCTGTTTACAGTGTTCCTGCTCTGACGTGGAGAAGACACTTTGCTCTTAGTTTCATACAGAGAGACTCAACAAGCTGCTCTCATGCGACCAGGAAGTAGTTCGGCTGTCAACATGTAGACAACATTTATTTGATTATAATTGTATTTGTATTTATTTTCTCTGGTGATATCACTGTAATGATATCACCAGAGAAAATAAATACAAATACAATTATAATCAAATAAATGTTGTTTACATGTTGACAGCCGAACTACTTCCGGGTCGCATGAGAAACTGTCAAAAGCTTTATTGCACTTCGACTTAGCTCATATTTTCATAGTTATTCAATTTTAATGCATTAAATGAACAGTATAAACTTGGACCGTCATTTTGGGGGTCATTGGACAAAGAATATTGAGATGTATAATAAATTATTTCTCCATTAGAGAGAGTTAACGTGTCAAATCAAGTCAAATTGCTTTGACTTCTGCCATATTAGACGTGTTTCTTAGTATCGGATTTTAGTATCTGGGATATTATATTTTAACCTGGTATCGGATTCAATACCGGTATCGGTATGAAAATATGAGCTAAGTCGAAGTACATTAATAAAGCTTTTGACAGTTTCCTCAGCAGCCGAGTCTCGTCTCGTGACGTCACGGTCCCGCGGTCTCTCGCGGTACTTGTCCTGTTGTCAGTGTTGTCCTTGGTGTGAAGTCAGGACAGGAGACATTTGGAAATCTTTCTGTGTGACTTTTCTCTGGTGGATCTAAAGATGGGCTACTGGGAGCTGCAAGAGGGAAAGGACTGCGTAGAGAAGACCTGGATCCTCACCAAACTGGGGACCACTCTGGGTAAGCAACACACCTAAACCAGGCTAAACCAGTAGCTCCCACTGCTAGCAGCTAGCTTAGCTAGCCTCTCCTACCTTGGGGTGGTGGAGCTGATATGAAACTCATTAATAACTATTCATTATGATACTTGGTCGCCGTTTGGAAGTGTCTTGTATGTCCTATTGTTCAAGTTTATTTGTCATATACTTAAGATTATATTAGATTAGATTAAAATGTATTGTCACAGTACAACGAAAATAAGTTTGTCATCCAACCAGAGTGCAAATGTAACAGTAAAGTGCAATAGTAATATACAATGTACAGGTGATTAAACTGGGTATAAAATATCTAAATTAGTACTACTGAGTAATAGTGCTAATCAGATGTATCTACAGATTTGTAGTATTAATATGTACAGTGGTACAGGTGTAAAGACACTATGGCAAGTCATACTGGCCAGGGGTATAACTAGTAAAAGGAGGTAAGGGATATATACAGATGTAGATTTGATTTGTCATATTAATTAAAAACTACAGTGTACAGTCATTGCAATGAAATGCATTTTGCCCTGGCTCTCTATCTCAGCCCTTAAAATATATAGTACAATAGATAGATTCAAGCTAACCTGATAATAAAACAATAACAGCATATAATAAAAACAATAGCAGCATATAATGAATAAAAACAATAGCAACATTAAAAAAAGAAATAGCTGCATACAATAAAAGCATCAATACATAAATCATCCACAGCTTCTACATTGATTTAAATGCTACTGGTCAGTAGTCTGAGTGCCTGGGGGTAGTAACCCTCTCTGAGGAGGGAGGTCTGAGCTCTGCTTCCCTGAGGGGAGATGAGAGAGAATTAATTAATTCAAACCTTTATTTCCACTCGTGAGACACTGAGGTTACCGTCATTTACAGTAATGATGAGCTGACAAAACAGGACACAGTTATCAGTAGATTCATAGGCACAGCAAAATAAGAATAAACAATAAAAATTACGATAATTTCAAGTCGACACACAGTGGTTGGAGATCATATTTTTAATTGCAGCAAGAGAAGGAAGAACCTCCAACTTTAGAGTCCGTCGGAGGGCATTCCATTTCCATGTGTTGGAAGCATCAAAGGAAAAAGCAGTTTTAATAATGCAGAGTGCGCTCTTCCTGCAGCAGGTAGGTAGTGTAAATCACCTGTAACTGTGCTGATGGTGAATCATCTATGTGCTGTTTTCACTATTCTCATCAAGTGTTTATGGTCCTGTGCTGTGAGTGTGATGTTTGCTAATGAAATATTTGATTTGATTTGATGTTTTTTATTTCTGTGTCTTACATACAGGTGTATGCCCAGCCCATATGGGGTTACAAGACACATAACAATAAGTAATAATATACTTGACCAATTACTTGACAAATGACATATAGACCAAGATGGCCACAAGAAAAAGAAAATACAAGAAAATACAATAAAACGTAATATAACACAAGCTGTACGCAATGTATGTAAACAAAGAAACAAGAGGAATTCAAATACAATTATATCGGATATAGTGGGTTTTGTCTCAAGTGCCATGCTTTCTCCAAAAATCCTGCAAAACTGAAGATGTCCTCCACAAAAAAACAACTCAACATACAACTCTCAGACTGCCAAAACAAATCCGGATTGACAATTTGACAATAACTGATAACTGACATGAGATACATTTGGGTCCACACTGTTCCCTAGCAACATAATCCCAGTGAAACCATATATAGTTTGTTTAGCATATTATTATTATTATTATTATTATTATTATTATTATAGAACTCTTCACTGACCTTGGCTTCTGCTCCCCTCATGTCTTACATGAAAGGTAATTTTGCTTACAATTAGGGATGTACCGATACCGGTATTGAATCCGATACCAGGTTCAAATATAATATCCCAGATACTAAAATCCGATACCAAGAAACACGTCTAATATGGCAGAAGTCAAAGCAATTTGACTTGATTTGACACGTTAACTATCTCTAATGGAGAAATAATTTATTATACATCTCAATATTCTTTGTCCAATGACCCCCAAAATGACGGTCCAAGTTTATACTGTTCATTAAAAGTAATGGATCGGATCGGTACTTGGTATCGGTCTATAGACTCTATACCCAAAGCCCAGGTTTCGGTATCAGGACTGAAAAAGTCACATTGGTGCATGTTTATATGAAGTATGAAGAAGTATTTGAGGCATTTGTGTAAATGCAGTTGGTCTGAAAGGTCAAAACTAGACTCTGAGAAGTGTCTGCTGTGAATATATACAGTAATAATAGGAAGCATAATAAATAGAATATAGTATCTACAGGGGATGGAAACTGACCCGGGAACAGTCAACATCACTTTACAAGTTGTGTATGAATTCTTATAAATAAAGTTGTCTTTGTTTGTGTTGCAGGCCTGGTGGGATCAGCCTATCACATCGTAGCGTTCCAGCCAGATTCAGCCATAGCAGCTCTACAGAGGGCGACCAACGCTACTGTTACCATGGGTACGTTGTTGGAATGGGGGGGGGGGGCCTAGTATTCTGCATTTTGGATAAAAGCGCTATATAAATGTAGTCTATTTACTACTACCTACTAAGCATGTCTATAGTATACTACTATCTACTAGTATGCGCTAATATGTCTATACTGCTATCTACTAGTGTAACTGAGGGGTTACAAAACCCTGACTGTATTAAAGATTGTGATAGATTAAACCACTGCTAGTTATGTACTTTAATTACTGGCCAGACAGTACATCAAATATAGATGGTGAACACCCACAAGAACACGGCATTGACAAAGAAATAGTATTTGAGGGTAATTTATTATTATTAGGCAACATTAGGTTACAGAATGAGAATTAGGGTCGCGCTTGTATGGCGAAGAATATACGTAAAGTCAGTCAATAGCATGAGTCACTAAGAATAGCAGGAATCCTACGATGGGTCTAAGTTGACACCACCTGTCGTATAGTAGCAACTAGATAGGGCAACACTGGTACCGCCTGGAGACAATGGGTTCCCTCCGGGGGTGTAAGGCCTGGAGGGTAGAGGAATGTTCGGGTACTCCGTCTGATTCAATGAGGAATAAAGAGACTCCAGGTACAGGAGTCGGTCCTTGTAAACTCCCTTGATCAGCAGCAAAGTAATAATTGTAATCCAAATGCTCGATAGCATTGATGACAGCTAGCCAGCCTCCGTCCACGAGGCCAGCCCGAGTTGTAATCCTCACGAGGTTGAATCCCAAACGACAGTGGAAATCAACGATGCTCTTCTCCGGGTACCACGTTCCAAATCAATATAATCCAACCAGTAATGGTTCTGCAATCGCCGACGCCGATTCTCCTGTGTACATGTCCAACGGTTCTCCGCCTAGGACTCCTCGGGTGTGGGCGACGTATTTAGGCCACACACCCTGGCTAAGTACACTAGCTAAAGACACGACGAACCGCTGGGTAATGCTACACACGAACGAACTGTGGCCGCATGATATACAATAAATGAACGACTATTTACTTCACATTAGATTAGGTCGAACTCGACGTTACTTTACTAAACTATTCGCACGTGGTTCTCAATGCTCTGTTAGACGCAAGGTTGCTCACTTCACTGCACGTTGACTCGTGGTGAAGGTGGGTAAGGTACTGAACGAAGCACGGTGTGCGCACCTTGCGCTGTATTTATACTTGAGTGAATATCTAGTCCCAAACCGCAGTCTTTGTCTGGTATCAATACGCTGACTCCGGGCATGTCCTGACATGCCTGAACTTGTCTTTGAACCTGCCGTTGGGGGCCTGCGTGCTGGCGCCTGGGGGCGCTGTCCAATAAGGAGAGCGAATATTACTCTGGTTTGAACGCAGGTAAAGGGATATTCCGTGTATATATATAAATAATATACAAAGTATATCAAACAATAAAGGTAGATTCTCAGTTTAATCTGGCCCTTCACAACAACTAGGGTTTACCTCGATTAACCGAATAGTCGACTAATCGATCAAAAGGAGCTGTAGTCGACACTGCCAACCTCTTAGTCGAATTCACAATTTTCTTTTTAATATTTGTATCATTCTTTTCAAAAGCAAAGAGGTCTAGAAGCGTGGCTAATGCTAATGGGGTGCATACCAGCGAGGCTAACTGCCTAAGAAAACGGGCACAGAGGCACTGAAAGAGGATTTCGCCTGTCTAATGAACACACTATAGATAGACAAATGTCAAGATGTATCCATCTGGTGGACCAATTGCATACTTTCGCAGGACAAGAAGCCTTCAGTCGACTCCTTCAGACACTAAGCACCCCCACAGCCCAAGTGGAATGATACAAAATATATATATTTTATAAAAAATAATAGGTCTGATGCTCAAACTAGAATCATAGATTAAAATATATTATTGGGCTTATATTGATCTGTTTGTTCTCTGTTTCTGTTTGTTTTTGTGTCTGTCTGTCTGTCTGTTTGTTATCTGTGTCTGTCTGTTTGTTATCTGTGTCTGTCTGTCTGTTGGTTCTCTGTATCTGTTTGTTCTCTGTATCTGTCTGTGTGTCTGTCTGTTCTCTGTATCTGTCTGTCTGTATCTGTTTGTTCTCTGTCTCTGTCTGTCTGTATCTGTTTGTTCTCTGTATCTGTCTTTTCTCTGTCTCTGTGTGTCTGTCTGTTATCTGTCTCTGTCTGTGTCTGTCTCGGTCTCTGTTCTCTGTCTCTGTGTGTCTCTGTCTCTGTGTTTCTCTGTGTGTCACTGTCTCTCTGTAGCCTCTCTCGGAGCGATCTTTGGCCTGACTACGTGTCTCAGTGCTCAGGCTCGCGATGCTCCAGACGACCCTCTCAACTACTTCATTGGGGGCTGCGCCTCCGGGGTGTTCCTGGGAGCCAAGAGTAAGACACACTCACTCACTCACTCACTCACTCACTCACTCACTCACTCACTCACTCACTCACTCACTCACTCACTCACTCACTCACTCACTCACTCACACACCCACCCACCCACCCACTCACTCACTCACTCACTCACTCACTCACTCACTCACTCACTCACTCACTCACTCACTCACTCACTCACTCACTCACTCACTCACTCACTCACTCACTCACTCACTCACTCACTCACTCACTCTCTCACTCTCACACACACTCTCTCTCTCTCACTCACTCACTCACACACACTCACTCACTCACTCACTCACCCACCCACCCACCCACTCACTCACTCACTCACTCACTCACTCACTCACTCACTCACTCACTCACTCACTCACTCACTCACACACCCACCCCACCCACTCACTCACTCACTCACTCACTCACTCACTCACTCACTCACTCACTCACTCACTCACTCACTCACTCACTCACTCACTCACTCTCACACACACTCTCTCTCTCACTCACTCACTCACTCACTCACTCACTCACTCACTCACACACACTCACTCACTCACTCACTCACCCACCCACCCACCCACTCACTCACTCACTCACTCACTCACTCACTCACTCACACACTCACTCACTCACTCACTCACTCACCCACTCACGCACGCACGCACGCACGCACGCACACACACACACACACTCACTCACTCACTCACTCACTCACTCACTCTCACACACTCTCACTCACTCACTCACTCACTCACTCACTCACACACACTCACACCCACCCACCCACCCACCCACCCACTCACTCACTCACTCACTCACTCACGCACGCACGCACGCACGCACGCACGCACGCACACACACACACACACACACACACACACTCATTCATATATCATCTATTTGTAGATATAAGCTACTCATTGTGTGTGTGTGTGTGTGTGTGTGTGTGTAGCCCACAGTGCCATGACTGGAACCTCGGCGTGTCTGGCTCTGGGAACACTGGCTTTCTTCACCAAGATTGGAAAAATGGAAGGATGGAGACTAGCTGGAGACCCCAAACTCTGAGAGGAGAGGAGAGGCCAGGCTGTTTGTTAATATGTATTGTATATTAAATTAAGTTTTCCTCAAATAAAATGTCTATGAAAATGGAGAAATTGTCTCTGTATCAATTGAGAGGTCAGAGTTGAAAAGTTGTTATCTTCTATTAAAGGCTGGGTATTATATATATTATTATGTTCTGTTCGTGTATATTTTCAGCAATACGTTTGTTTACCAATAGGTTAAAGTGTTATTAGTGAGATTTTAGTTTTTTAAATGTGTTTTTTTTATCGCGAAAATCAGCCATTTTGAAAAAGCGACCGTCGCTGAATGTAGTCATTTTGAGAAGAGGACATCCAGAGCTTTCAATGAGCGTTGGAATTTAAACTATACTTCCCAAAGGCTTCTAGCTCCCTTCAAACAAATGACTTGCTTATGAATCTTTTTTAATTCTCTTATCACTCTGGATTATATACCACAAAACTGAGCGTTATTGGCATATATTGGAGCACAGTTAGTTTGTCTCCCCTATTTTGAGCATTTAGCAACCATCCGATTTGAAATCAGTTTAAAAATGGCAGAGCTGTTGCAAGAATAAAAAACCTACTGCACATACAGTAGCTTTCATTCTCTGTTCTTCATGCACGCCTGGTGATACTAAATCCAAATTGAACTCTGCCATTTGAAAGAGGAGATTTGGCCCGATCCATAGTGTGCAAGTTGGCTATAATAAGGTAATTTATAGGCCTCATATTCTATATTCTATAATAATATTTCAAATTGCATGGGTCCGGATGGCAGAATTCAGTACTGTATCTACAAAACCTTCTGTTTAATCATCTTCCCTTTATTCATTTCCTTAGATCTTTTGTACACGTGATCTCAAGAAGGTACTGAACGAGCTCAGTGGCAGTTTCTTATGTCTGGTCATTTTTAGCATGGTGTTATTCACTGTCAAAGATGCAAAGAAAAACCATAATTCATATTCTCCTTTGTTTAATCACAATTTAAGCAAGCCTAGTAATAGACACAATATTTCTGACACTGGGAATACATTCACTGAGGTCCATATATGTCCCTAGATACCAAGAACATGCAAATGGACTTGTAGAAGTGGAGCCATCTTCCATTTATTTAGGTATGTATTTTAGGTGGATTTTCAGAAAATAGGGCTCCGGGCTTAAGAGGTTAAAGGCTGGGTAATATATTTCTTATTTTCTATTAACACTTTGAATGCCACCCACAAGTTTTCTCGTGTTATTACCCCCCGGGTTGAATGCCCACTCACGAGAATATTCGTTTTATTCGTTTTTTTTTTTTAAATTAGCTATCTGAAGTCATATTGCATCAAGCGAGCCTACCGTTGGAGATCCAGTCACCCCAGGCGCTCAGATGTGAAAAAAGTGCCCCCTATCGTCTCCCAGATGGTAAATCACCCTTTTGGATTGGACTCAATGAAAGTGAATGGGAGAAAGGATTTCTGACTCCACATTTTACGTCTCACTCACGCAGCCGGCATCGACCGGCATCACTCCGGAGCCTGAAGAGCAGCAGGGATTATGTGTTCTACTGTATACACGGTTGATCAATACAATGATAGATAGAGTGAGTGAGCTATGGGATGCAGCTGAAACCATCAGACCAGCCAAACAGCTGACCCCAGCCTAATAATATCACTGGCAGAAGAAGAGACAGTTCCAGCAGGCCTAAGCGGCCATTCACAGCAGGCCTTTAACCGAATCTCCTTGCATCAGAGGAAAAGACAGTTAGCCTGTTTCATCAGTGAAACGACCCAAGGACAATGAAGGAGACCACCTGAGAGAGGGAGCCATGGACTGCATCGGGGGTGTTTGGTTGGTCGGAGAGGAGGGGTACCCACTTCGAGATTCTACAAATGATTTGGAGGCAAGATGAAAACATACACTACAGATGTGCATTTTGTTGTTTGTGTGATTGTGTTTCATTCTTGTATGAGTGTTTTTATTGTTCTCTAGACGGAGTTTTGGCTCTCAAGGTCATGTGTCTTCAAGTTTGTTTTTGTTTTATCTGCAGCTATCTCATAAGAGAAAATTAATGAATATTAGTCATTCAAACTAAATTTGGTTCAGCCAGGAACATCCATGTACTATTGAGATGTAAATCATGATATACAGTCTAATTGTTAAGTGGCCTTCAAAGATTCTTAAAGGTGGAGTGGGAAAATTTGTTCACCCTGGCGTTCGTATGGGAACGCTGCTTCCAAATTGATTCCAGACACTGTAGTCCTAACAGAGCGAGTGTTTTTCATGTTTTGTTTTTGTTATGTGTTTTTGTAAGGTACTGGTTGTGTTTTGTTCTGTCTTTACAGCTGATGCGCCTTTGACCAGCGGAGGCAGTTCACTTGGGGCGCCTGTCATCGTTCATTTATGTGTGGACTAGTGTCTCCCTCTAGTGACTGTTTGGTGTAATAATAAAAATAATTTTTTTTCCCCCTTTTGCTGAATTATTAAAGTTGTTATGTGTTTGCAGTATTGATATTCGGGATTTAAGTTTCTTTGTTTATCATTTTAGGCCATTTTATACAGTGTTCCAACGGTATTCTGCATGTACATTATAGGTTAAATTCTTGTTTGGTTAGGGCGGCTACGTGGCGTAGTGGGCAAGGCGCTCGCCACGAATGCGGAGACGCTGGGCTCGCCTGTTCGAGCCCAGCGCTCCACATTGCTTTCAGTTTAGCTGGTCGTCCGTACTAATACACATTGGCCGTATTAGGTGGTGGGAAACTGATGGGTGGGGATCGGGCGTTGTGGACAGCGACTCCTACAGGTCGGTTGGTGCGCCTGCGCAGTAGAATCAGGAAGTGTCGGGGGCAGCGTGAGCCTCCCACGCGTTACTCCTTGCCACTGAGAGATCGAGCTGCGCAGGTGAAAAGATGCGACTGCTGTTACCTCAAGTACCGGAGGGGACTTGTGCTATGTATGACTTAGTCCACATTGCAGCCGGCTTGTGGGAGGCAAGAAACAGCGTTCGTGACAGGGGAGGGTTGAATTGGATGATACGAAATTGGGATGGGAGAAAAAATGTAGAAAATGGGAGAAAAAGTGGATCAAAAAAAAATTCTTGTTTGGTTAATATTTTAAAAACAGCATTTAGAGGTTAAATTCGTGATAACATTGTTATAGTTATGAAGTGATAATGGTTTATGATTAATTATCAGAGAGAGGATTGTTATGGTAATGTTATCTATACATCTGTGTGAAAATACATATTCTATCTTTGTACAGCTTGACTGGTTCAATATGACCAACTAGTGAACTAGTCTGACACTAGGCTACATATTCAACTGTCCCTTTAAGTGTGGGAGCAGTGGAGAGTGCCAAGGTTATTTCAAGCCATAACAAATTCTATTGAGCCAGGCTTGTTATTTGATTCCCCTAACTGGGCCCATTTTGTTTGTCATATCTGAATGTCTAGTGTTACGTCTTTCAATTGTGTATTAATGTATGTCTGACCAGACCTCTTGGTCACTTTTTGGTCAGACGCTTGTGTGTTAACATGTTGTGTCTCTCTATAAACTGATCTCTGTGGATAGCACAGATATTAAACCATGTTCTATGTTTTTATAAACAAATGACTCGATCTGATTTCTACAGTTCACTGGCGATGGCTCATTTGAAATATTCCACAACACTACCTACACACGCATGCACGCACACACACACACACACACACACACACACATTCAACTACCTCAGTTATTTATATCTGACATGATGAGGTCAACCAACCATTTAATGACACACACATTTGAAATGTTTATTTATGTCCACATGAACAGAAGTACAAGGAAGCCTCATACAAAGGACATAAACACTGCCAGTGCAGTCAGAAAGTATGAAAGAACAGCCAGTTACAAAGTGCATGGACAGCAGAACGCTTGGTTAGAAAGGCTTCTTCTAAACTGTAATCAAAAGTACAGCCAACCTCAAGAATGGACACCATTTACAACAAAGACATCGGGGGTGTTAGCTGTAATATTAGAGAACACAGAATCATCATTGCACAGGTTAAACATGCTTGGCTTCACAGTAGAATGCTTATACAGCGTGATGGAGGACCTAAAAATAGAAGAGATATCTTTCGCTATCAAATCTACTATACACACACACACCTACACACACACACCTACACACACACACACACACACACACACACACACACACACACACACACACACACACACATACATACACACAGACCTGAAATCAGACAGTTAGAGAACACACACACAGACCTGAGATCAGTGAGAATATAGCCTTGGCTTCCTCCCCGACTGCCAAGAACCTAGGTGTTGTCCTCGCTGGCTCCCCATCGCCGTCAGCCCATGTTACCCCACTCCTTACGGACATGCACTGGCTTCCCATGTTGCCCCACTCCTCAGAGAGCTGCACTGGCTTCCCATGTTACCCCACTCCTTACGGACATGCACTGGCTTCCCATGTTGCCCCACTCCTCAGAGAGCTGCACTGGCTTCCCATGTTACCCCACTCCTCAGAGAGCTGCACTGGCTTCCCATGTTGCCCCACTCCTCAGAGAGCTGCACTGGCTTCCCATGTTGCCCCACTCCTCAGAGAGCTGCACTGGCTTCCCATGTTACCCCACTCCTCAGAGAGCTGCACTGGCTTCCCATGTTGCCCCACTCCTCAGAGAGCTGCACTGGATTCCCATGTTGCCCCACTCCTCAGAGAGCTGCACTGGCTTCCCATGTTGCCCCACGTCTTACAGAGCAGCACTGGCTCCCCATGTTACCCCACGTCTTACAGAGCAGCACTGGCTCCCCATGTTACCCCACGTCTTACAGAGCTGCACTGGCTCCCCATGTTACCCCACGTCTTACAGAGCTGCACTGGCTCCCCATCGCCGCACAAATCCACTTCAAGGTCCTTGACCTGGGGCCTCATTTATCAATGCTGCGTACAAACAGAATTATTTTGCAAACCGTGTGTGTGATAATTTCTAAGCAAAGTGTGGGATTTACCAATATGAACGTTTGCTTGAGATTATTGCTACAACTATACATGGCACCATGTGGTACGTAGAATAGGAAAACTGCAACAGACGGAATAATTCACTGAACAAAGTGCTTAACAAAGTATTCATTTTAATCAAAGCATAAACAGTGGCATCAGTTTCATTATAAACACCAATGTCTCTTTAATATTCAGTGCAAAAATCATGATTCCCTGCCAACCTCTCCCACAGTGTAGAGTTAGAACAGTAACAACCTTTCAAAGAGTTTTAGAGCAAAGTAAAGGCCTTCAGTAACGCTTAACACTTTGGATGCCACTGGTGAACATGGTAAAACATGGTTGAATGCCAGCACCCACCTCAATGATAGCGCTGTGAACGCATAATCTATGTCTTAAATTATGGCTATGTGTCTAATCTGGCCGTCGCTTATCAATGACTTGTTTGCAGTCAACATTGTCGAAACGGATTGTTTTTTAATCGGTTCATTTCCGTTTTATAGCATTTTGAAAAGCCCTCGTTTTCTTGAAAGTTTCAGGAAAATATAAACTTCCGTGATAAACGGCATTTACTGGAATATTCTGGAATACACAAAAAACTTTTTCGGCCTATTTATGAATCGTTTTCAAATAAACGCTAGATTATCGATAGTATATGTGTACTTATGCATGCTAGAGAAGCGAGCTGAAAAATCTATTCTCTCATTTCCTGATCAGCGCGCACACACACACAAATCCGATTATCCTAACACTGGTCAAATAGATTCCTTACCTCAGATCAGATGTTCTCCAAAAAGATTATTCCAATTCCTGATCGCCATTCCAAATATCGATCGCGTTTATTGATTCAGCGCTGGGTACTGTAAATATGTATTCCACGCTGTTTTCCGGCTCGGGAATCACTTCGATCTCTTCAGATGGCTTGCCGGATAAGTAAAATGAGGAAACTGGATTCCCCCCCCCCCATCAGTCTAATCCAATGGGGTGCAGTTACACAGGGAGAGACGATAGGGGGCGGTATTTTCCCAATGGAGCTCAGAGAGAGGTTGCTGCACTAACGTGAGGCTAGATTGATGAAATATGAATTCAAATCGCTAATAAAAAAAAACGACAAACAAACGCTATATAGCGTTGCTGGCATTCAACGGTCGGCATGAACTAATGACATATAGCGTCGTTGGCACTCAAAGTGTTAAAGAGACATTGTTGCACATCCTATAGCTCTTTTGTGAAGCACATGTTGTAATATACATGAAACTGTGGGTGATAATAGTGTCTGTAGTTCACTAGAGGTCTGCTCTCCTCTGAGTGATAATAGTGTCTGTAGTTCACTAGAGGTCTGCTCTCCTCTGGATGATAATAGTGTCTGTAGTTCACTAGAGGTCTGCTCTCCTCTGGATGATAATAGTGTCTGTACTAAAGGTCTGCTCTCCTCTGGATGATAATAGTGTCTGCAGTGTTGGGAAAGTTCACTTTCTACATGAACTAGTTCAGTTCACAGTTCACACATTTTAAAATGAACTAGTTCAGTTCATAGTTCATAATTCAAAAATTATGTTCACTAAAGTTCATGGTTTAAAAAATGAACTAGTTTATAGTTTATAGTTCTTTTTTCAATATGTTTCTGCAAGCTATTATTTGAAAAAAGTATTGCCACAACCCATATAGAACCACGGACAGCAATCAGAATACTGGCATTTCCATCACACTGATTATTTATCAGTGTTGCCCCTACCATTGCCTTGAAGGAGCGGCCCGCATCGCGTGTAACGAGTCTCTCTCTCCGTGCGCAATGGACACACCGAAACCTTTCGGTGTGTGTGTGTGTGTGTGTGTGTGTGTGTGTGTGTGTGTGAGTGTGTGTGCGCCCGTCCCAAATCTGGCACACTTTTGAACGAAGTTATACTGTGATAGAGCGCTGAGAATGAACGCGTTCACAATTACGCTCATCTAGCGGAAATACAGTACGTTCAGTTCACATTCGCCCAAAATATGAACGAGTTCATGAACGATCGTTCATTGAACGCGTTCAGGTACATCACTGAGTGTCTGTAGTTCCCTAGAGGTCTGCTCTCCTCTGGAAGATAATAGTGTCTGTAGTTCACTAGAGGTCTGTGTGTGTGTGTGTGTGTGTGTGTGTGTGTGTGTGTGTGTGTGTGTGTGTGTGCGACTGCGTGCACATGTGGATGCATGCTTAGATGTGGTCACAGCTATTGCGGATTGACGCTTGTTTAAGGAACACGCCAACATTATTAGAAATTGCTTCTCCAGAGTCAGACTAGGAGATAGATACCTATTTCCTCTCTGTGCTTCAGTAGAAAGCTATCCGACTGCAAGCTAGCCTAGCTTAGCACAAATTAATGGAAGCAGATACGGACCACTAGCCTAGCTTAAACTCCAAGAGATGTGTTTTAGACTAATAGCTAGGCCAGTAAGACGGTAATGTTGGAGAGTTCCTTTAAAGAAAGACTGATCCGTTAAAGACCCACCAGAAACAGAACCAGTCCAACCAGAACACAATGTGACAGGTTGCTTCTCTCAACCATGACCTTACTGATTAACGCACAGGAGAACCAGCCAATAGAATCATCCACACAAAAACATACAGCAGTGATTGGTGGACATTCAGTCAGTGTACAACTGTAGTGAAAAGTTCTTATCAAAGTCTTTGAATAACTATCTACATATTCAATGGACAGAAAGCAGAGAATCAGCAGTGTATATGTTGTAAAATCCAAAACATATATATCATGATTAACTAATGTGTAGAAATATTTGGGCCTCAAAACAATAATTCATAGATTTGTGTGTGTGTGGTTACATAGACTGATTGTGCAAATGCCCTCCTGGGGTGACAATGACATAGTGGCAGCTGGGGTAAGACTACTTCCCTTTAGGGGGA
Source organism: Notolepis coatsorum (assembly GCF_963971535.1). Taxonomy (NCBI): domain Eukaryota; kingdom Metazoa; phylum Chordata; class Actinopteri; order Aulopiformes; family Paralepididae; genus Notolepis; species Notolepis coatsorum. The sequence goes on from NC_140167.1 coordinate 77,997,148, forward strand.
AGATCAAACGAAGAACAAAAGGTCACGTAGACATGTTATCTAGCTGGAGTTTCCTGTCACACACACATTTTCACATACACATCCACACACACACAGTGATGAGGTGCGCCCATGAAGTGTTATCAGCTGCTTACGGCCTGGGGACACAGACAGACACACACACATACTCACACACACACATTTTCGAATACACATCCACACACACACACTCACACACACAGACACACACACATTCACACACACACATACACACACACACACACACATTCACACACACACACACACACACACACAGAACATCTCCAAACAAGCTAACTATTTCCTGGTATATTGTTAAAATAGTAATTTGTATCTTGAATTAAGGTAAAATATAATTAGGTTTGGTCATACTAAAATGTCTACAATTAGTTAATGTGTCTGTGCTATTTTCATTTAGATTCAATATGATTAATTGATTGTTCTATATGGTATTGAAATGTATTCTATTAAGCTAACAGGATGATTAGATTTGTTAGATATATGTTCTAAAAGTCAAACAGACTTAGTAATAAAGAAATATATCTGTGTTTAGGTAATCAATATATTTTGAGGTTCATCAAAGTATTAACAAGTCAAGTAATGTATTTAAGTAAAATTATAGGTTAGATATTATAGGTTAGATATTCTCTGGGTAACTGTGAAGAGGGTTTGGCCTATAAGCCAAACCCCTATTTTCAAATACCAGCTTAGCCGGTTTGTGATTGGGGCAGTAATGTGATGATGTCATCAACTCAGAGACACTCGGCCTGGGCTATAAGAATGGGGTGTAATGGTGGGAGAAGGACTCAGGGAAACAACAAAAGAACTGAGGAAACAACCAAAGGACTCTGAACCACAACCAAACCCACAAGGACAGGACCTCACCTACCATCTCACCCATCTAAAGCAGGCAACGAGAAGACAAAGGACTTTTTGGAGGGAAAACAGACTGCTTTGTTTTGTCAGCCAAGACAACACAAAGACCAGCAACAACTTATCAATTATCATTCTTTATACTGTAATATTAGGCTGGTTGTATCATCTTACGGCATAGTGTTTGTGATCAACAACCATAGCATCTTCTTATTGTAATTTGTATACATTCTTAAACTTTGATTAAACAACTGTTAAACTATCTTTCCTCCTAAATTCCTTCTGCCTTTCGGCCTGCTCAGTCAGTTTGAAGAGAAGTGATTCCCAGCTTTAAAGTATTGAGACACAACGCCGAGTACTAGCCAACAGGTTCTGAAGCAGAGCAGAACCGAAACAGCCTGGGAATCCACTTCATATATAATTAAAGTATGTACATCAAGTGTATATTATATACACACCAACCAGGACTACTGGTCCACACAATGTGAACGATATTATAACATTCATTCTTAAACTCCCTTCTCAAAAAGCACACTGGTCAGACTAGCTGGTGTGACGCATCGCTGGCCGTCTGGGGACGTCTGGGGTGAAGCAGTCAGAAGCTTTCAGAGTCAGAATATATCCACCGTTGCTGTGAGGGTGATCTGTCCTTCAGACCGGTTCAAACCAGTTCAGAGTGGTTCAGAGCGGTTCAGAGTGGTTCAGACTGGTTCAGAGAGGTTCAGAGTGGTTCAGACCGGTTCAGAGTGGTTCAGAGCGGTTCAGAATGGTTCAGACCGGTTCAGAGTGGTTCAGAGCAGTTCAGAGCGGTTCAGACCGGTTCAGAGTGGTTCAGACCAGTTTAGAGTGGTTCAGAGCAGTTCAGACCGGTTCAGAGTGGTTCAGACCGGTTCAGAGTGGTTCAGACTAGTTTAGAGCGGTTCAGAGCAGTTCAGACCGGTTCAGAGTGGTTCAGACCAGTTTAGAGCGGTTCAGAGCAGTTCAGAGTGGTTCAGACCGGTTCAGACCGTTCCGAGCGGTGCAGGATTAATGGTGAGCAGTCTGAACTGTGTGTTTTCACTGTGACTGTGACAGAAGAAGAGCTCCTCCTCCCCCTCCCCCTCTCCCTCACACTTCACCCCCCCCCCCCTAATGTCTCAGTAGTGCTCTTATTAATATGCATAAAATAAAATGCATACCATAATCAGTGTTGGGAAAGTTAACTTTCTACATGAACTAGTTCAGTTCATAGTTCACACATTTTAAAATTAACTAGTTCAGTTCATAGTTCATAATTCAAAATATATTTTTAACTAAAGTTCATGGTTTAAAAAATGAACTAGTTTATAGTTATTTTTTCAATACGTTGCTGTGAGCTATTATTTGTAAAAATTATTGCCACAACCCATATAGAACCACAGAATCAATCAGAATACTGGTATTTCCATCACACTGTGATTATTTATCAGTGTTTCCCCTACCATTGCCTTGAAGGGGCGGTCCGTGTCGCGCGTAACGAGTCTCTCTCTCCGCTCGCAACACGCACACCCCGAAACCTTTCGGTGTGTGTGTGTGTGTGTGTGTGCGCCCGTCCCAAATCTGGCACACTTTTGAACAAAGTTATACTGTGATAGAGCGCCGAGAATGAACGCATTCACAATTACATTCATCTAGCGTAAATAAAGTACGTTCAGTTCACGTTCGCCCAAAATATGAACAAGTTCATGAACGATCGTTCATTGAACGCGTTCAGGTACATCACTGACTGACCATAATATAATAATACTGTAATCACACTCCCAATGTTAAGGCCCGGCCAATCAGCCTGCTTCGTTCAGGAACACACTACATGGCCCATGTTTCATGTCCCTCTCTGCTCCCCCCATCCTCCTCTTCTCTTCTCCTCTCCTCTTCTCTCCCCCTCTCCTCATATTCTCCTCTCTCCTCCTCCTCTCCTCCCCTCCTCTCTCCTCCCCCTCTCCTCTTCTCTTCCTCTCTCCTCCTCTGTTCCTCTCTCCTCCTCTTTCCCCCTCTCCTCCTCTTACTCTCCTCTCCCCCTCCTCTCCTCCTATCTCCCGCTCTCCCCCTCCTCTCTCCCCCTCTCCTCTTCCTCCTCCTCCTCTAGCTGTAGCCCAGGTTCTCCATCTCATTGCGGTAGCGTAGCTCAGAGACCTTAGCTTTGTGCACTTTGCTCTCCAGGTGGAGCCTGAAGTCTGTCTCCAGCTCCGCTCCACTGTTGCACATAGAGCAGTAGAACTGACCGCTGGGCGTCACACACATCGCCAGGTCTCTGGGGATACGCTGCCTGGGGCGAGAGTTATAGTAAGGACCTGGAGAGAGAGGGGGAGAGAGGGGGGCGGGAGAGAGAGAGAGAGAGATGTAAATTGATGAACATCTAACATCTAATATATCTAATAAATCTAATATATTTAATATATCTAATACATCTAATAATTGTAATATATCTCAAGTTTCAAGTTTCTTTAATAGTTGTCATACAGAAGTACAGAATACTTTTATACAAAATGCTTCTTACTGTTACGCTCCAGAGACTGTGCTAGACAAGATAAGTATGAAATAAAATAGTATAGCATGTAAAAATAGAAGTAAAAATAGAAGTCACAGTGTTCAGTATATACATATGTACAATGTTTGATGCAGAATAGAAGTAACTGAGTTACCATACAATATACAATATGCTATGCAATATACTAATATACAATACTATATAGTGCAAAGCAGAAATGGGATGAGGTACAATTTAGGTACAATTTACAGTAAGGTGTACTGAGGTATGGGTTGTAGTGCAAATCCTTTACCAATAAATATAAAGTGTGTTTAGGTGTTCTAAAGTGTGGAGAGTGGGTGCTGCAGTGTGTTGTTTGTTTAAAGTGAGTGTGTGCGTGTGGATGTGTGTGCTGTCTGCATTTGATGGTTGTTACTTAAGCATTACATCACACGCAGGAGTGGTTTGTGACCAATAAACCATGCCTAGGGGTGGTTGTTAGGCCCGAGGCGCAGCCGAGGGTCGTTAGACCCCCCTAGGCATGGTTTATTGGTCACAAATCACGACTGCACGTGGTGTAAAGCTTTTATACAACTGCCAGATTCATCCAACCTTATTTCTATACAATAAACACACATTAATCGAAGATTTATTGAAAAAACCATCCGCCAGAAAAAGTAGTTCCCACAACTCCATGTGGAAGCAGCTTGAAGTGCATCCAACCAAACTAACACATCCAACTGTGTATTATTGGAATGATTGAGAGAAGTTGCCTCATGTGGAAGCAGCTTGAAGTGCATCCAACCAACTAACACATCCAACTGTGTATTATTGGAATGATTGATTGAAAATTTATTAAAACGTTTTCTTTGCCCTATAGGAAAAAAACGTTTTCTTCGCCCTATTTTTTTATTTATTTCTTTTAGCCTAAACTTAACCAGTTGGAAACCAGGGGTACAGTAATAAAATTAGCAATCAACCAATCAATCAATTCAATAGACCATGCTCACTTAAAACAGCGCTGCTTCTCTCTCAGTCTGACTCCCCCGCTGTTGCAGACAGGAGTGTGTGTGTGTGTGTGTGCGTGTGTGTGTGTGTGTGTGTGTGTGTGTGTGTGTGTGTCACAGTGTGTGTGTGCGTGTGTGTGTGTGTGTGTGTATGTGTGTGTGTGTGTGTGTGTGTGTGTGTGTGTGTGTGTATGTGTGTGTTTGTGGGTACGCCAGCGTCGGACAGTGTGAGAGAGAACGCTGCAGTCGGAAAGTAGGAAGGAAGAAATTTAAATCAATCAATTAATCTATCAATCAATCCGCGATTTTTCTTTTGTTCTAGATTGAGTCAAGACCCATCAATTACATCATCCAACATTGTTTAAAATACTAACACATTCCCCTTGACAGAATCGCTTCATATTTAGTCGTTATGGTGCTTTCAACATAACCATTTGTTCTCCGCGATCCTGTTTTCTCCCGGAGTGAGCCGGGGAGGGTTATGTGATTTGGTTGTGGGCGGGTCCTGAGCCCAGGACCGTGGATTGTTACCAATAAAGACGTGTGAATGGCCAATCAGAATCGAGAAATTTGCATGCCGTTGTATAAATAGTGTTATTGTTCGTTGAGCAGCCTGATGGCCTGGGGATAGAAGCTTCTTCTGAGTCTTTCTGTGCTTGCCATGAGACTCCGGTATCGCTTGCCTGACCACAGCAGTTCAAAGAGGCAGTTGTTTGGGTGGCTGGAGTCCTTGATGATTCTCTTAGCCTTACCCCTGCACCGCTTGTTGTAAATGTTCTGGAGGGTGGGAAGCCCCCCTCCAATTGTGCGTTCGGCTGAACGTGCCACTCTCTGTAGTCTGCTTCGGTCTTGTGCAGTGCTATTCCCAAACCAGGAGGTGATATTGCCAGTCAGGATGCTCTCTATTGTACATGAGTAGACGTTCTTAAGGATCTTCTGACTGACTTGGAACTTCCTTAGGCGCCTGAGGAAGTAGAGGCGTTGTCGTGCCTTCTTCACAACACTGTCAATGTGTGTGGTCCATGTCAAGTCCTCAGATATGTGGGCTCCGAGGTACTTAAATACATCTAATACATCTAATATATATAATATATCTAATACATCTAATACCTCTAATATATATTATATATATATATCTAATACATCTAATACATCTAATTTATATCTGTATGCATCTTCAGGACCACAGTATGCAAAAACTGCATGGGATTAGCATGAAGCGGCATGTCTGTAAAGAGGGTCAAAACTATTTATCATACAGAGGACATGACCTTGATGTCCTCACACACACACACACACACACACACGTCACACACACACGCACGCACTCACACACACACACACACACACACACACACACACACACACACACACACACACACACACACATATGCCAAGGCCAAGGTTAGACCGCTAGAAACCGTTAGAAAATCATGGTTTCAGTGATCGATGCTTCCCCCTTTTGAACTAACACGGCCACACGCAATTATCCTGATCACTGACGGCTCTTGGTGGCTCTTGGTTGCTCTTGGTGGCTCTTGGTGGCTCTTGGTGGCTCTTGGTGGCTCTTGGTGGCTCTTGGTGGCTCTTGGTGGCTCTTGGTGGCTCTTGGTGGCTCATGGTGGCTCACAGTGGCTCATGGTGGCTCACAGTGGCTCACGGTGGCTCATGGTGGCTCACAGTGGCTCACGGTGGCTCATGGTGGCTCACAGTGGCTCACGGTGGCTCATGGTGGCTCACAGTGGCCAGACACCGGACTAAGACAATTTATGTTTGTCCTTTATTTTGTCAGTAAGATTTATGATATTTGATATATGATGTATGACATGATAGACGTGTATTTCTGACCTGGTACAGCATTGGGCACCTGCAGGCTGCGTCGGGTCTTGACCAGTCTGTAGTCACTGTTGTCCTTCCTGGGTCTCTTCTGAGTGGAATCACTGGCCTCCCTGAGGAGCAAGTACTGTTCACTATTCATTATAATCATACCCTTAAATACAGCAAGTACTGTTCACTATTCATTATAATCATACCCTTAACATCCCCTAGACTATTTGATAGCTTTGACGTAGAAATGGGGCCCATTGCACTGTCAGATCACAACTATTTACTAAAGGGCTCTTTCAGTAGAATGACATCCCGAGCCCCAAGATGGCGCTTTAACTCGACACTGTTGAAAAACAATGAATTCAATCTACAATTAAAAAATAAACTCAGTGAATTCCTGCAGATTAATGCGTGTTCGGTACAAGACCTCAGAACGTTATGGAGATCGGTAAAGGGTTTTATCAAGGAAAACACTACTGTCTTTGCCTCCAACCTCCACAAGAAACGTCAATCCAAATTGGTAGAGCTGGAAGTGCTTCACTCTTCGTTGTTCTCCTCTTTACAACGCAACTACTTGTGTCAACTGGAGTCTCAAATTAAAGTGTTGAAAAAGGAGATTAACTCCATCTTAAGACAACAATCTGAAATTCAAATACGCAGAACAAGACAACATTATTACTTTCATGGTTCTAAACCTAGTCACCTACTAGCTATGAAGATACGATCCAGTGAACAATTAGCTGATATCCCTGCCATTAAGGACCAACAGGGACTTGTTATTACAGACCCCAAAAAAATCAACAAGTCTTTCCGTACGTTTACTCCAACCAGGGCCCTATTCCCCGTACCTGGTTCAACTAAGTCGATCAAGAGTCACATTATCCAGATTCAGTTAACCCGATGTTTGAAGCCGGGATTTTCCTGTTCCTCGAAGGTGGATTCAGTCTCGTTAACTCAAACCAGACTTGAGACCCAGGATAAGTGCGCGCGGCCGCTTCAGTTGAAAAGCCAGCACGTATCGATAGCAGAGATCCTGATTCTCTAGCGGCATTGATTGATTAATTGATTTAAAACTTTATTAACATATTGCAGTACGGCTCAATCGCCTCGCCGACAAGTTAAATGCGTTATCTATAGGCAAATTTTAAGTCCCTCATTACCTCAATCAATCAGATTATATTCCTTTAAACTTGCCTGCTGGATTGAATAATCAAATGAGATCTTGCTAGCGAAAATAATTAGTTAAACTGTTATACAGAATAACGATACGGCTCTCTTACCCATTGATTGATGTATGGTCGATCTTTTACTTATCGCCACTGTGGTGTAACGGGTTCTTCTTTTGACTTTCACGCAGACGACCGGGGTTCGAAACCTAGTCTTTTCCTTCTCTTTGCAATGTAGGAATAATTCAATTTGGTGCACGTTGAGAGCTATATAAAGAATGACATCCTCAATGCATGTAGATTTATAACATTTTAACTTAAAACTAGGCTACTTCTGCGTATAATCATTAATATTATATTCCAAAAAATTATATTGGAAACACGGGGTTTCGAACACCGGTCGCCGGGTTGCCAGGATTGAGCACTACCGCTGCGCCACTGTGCCAGATGGGATAAATTCATTGTTTATACATTAATGAACGAGAGACCCGTGTTTAGAATATTCTTTATTTTGAATGAAGTTTCATCTCTTTATTCTCATTCATTAATGTGACGTCAACGGCTCATTCAATTTCTCAAATCCGTCAAACAGCGCATCTCATCAGACATCTTAATCCCAGTTACAATATCACACAAAATCCACAATCCACGCATAGACACTTCAATTTTATGCTTGAATGAAACAAAATCCAGGCGCTCCTCTCCTTCCTCGCTAGTCGCTCCTCATCCACAGCGGAGAATATGAAAGGAATCAGAGCCAAACGAGCGATAGGTTTCAATCATTAAGGATATCCCCGCGGGATTCACATTTGCAATGCTGCGCGTTGTTAAAATAACCACATAATGTGTACATCGCACCGAGCGAGCGCCACGGTATATAACGTGCATTATTTAGGACAAAGTGAATTTAGTATCAGCATTTTGGGTCTATTTTACATTTCAAAAGCCCCCTCTGGAAGAATGGAGCACAAAAACGTAATTCAGAATGGTATAATGCAGATCGTAGACTGTGGGAATAATTTCAGGAAACGGGCTGTCATTTCTTTGCGGGGGCGTGGCGATGGTTCATCCGGCTAACTTGAACTTAAACCCTGCTCTCGACCAGGCTCAAACTTTTTGATCTGTTGTCATGGTGATTTAGACAATCCAGCTTCGGGGAACAGGAAGGTCCGGCTTAAGTCAGACTTGACCGAAAGTTATCCGGCTAACTCAGTTATCCAGGTACGGGGAACGGGGCCCTGTACAAGTCAGAAGTGATCTTCGATCATAATAAACTGGATACATTTCTTGATCAAATTAACTTACCTAAACTTTCAAAGGAAGACGCTAAACGGTTAGATGCACCTATTACACTAGAGGAACTTAGGGAGGCTATATCTGAATTGCAAAGTGATAAAGCCCCTGGCTGGGATGGCATTCCACCCGAACTGTACATCTCATGTTGGGATGTAATTGGACCACTATTGCTTGATATGATTTTATACTCAGTCAAAGAGGGGAACTTCTCCAGGGATGTCAATATGGCATATCTATCCTACTTAAAAAAGATAAAGACCCCACCGAATGCGGTAGTTATAGACCCTTAAGCCTCCTCGGAACCAATCTCAAGCTGTACGCTAAGGTACTAGCCATCCGACTTCAAAAACATATGACATCTTTAGTTCACCCTGATCAGACAGGCTTCATAAGAGGCCGTCTGATCACGGATAATATTAGACGGTTACTGCATGTGATAGATTCCAGCAAGGATGCCGCGCCTCCTACAGCTGTATTATCCTTGGATGCGATGAAGGCCTTTGACAGGTTGGAATGGTCTTATTTATGGGCAGTACTTGGAAGGATGGGGTTAGGAGAGGGGTTCATTAATATGATCAAAGTACTATATACAGATCCATCGGCCATGATTTTAACAGGTAAATTCTGCTCCCCACACTTTCCTGTGTCGCGCTCGTCTAGACAGGGTTGTCCTCTTAGTCCCGGACTATTTGCTCTAGCCCTAGAGCCTTTGGCACAGTACATAAGACAATCCCAGTCCATAGAGCCGATCTCAATTAAGGGAACTCAGCATCACATTAGCTTATATGCAGACAATGTATTATTGTTCATGCAAAACCCTACCACCTCCCTACCTCATCTTCTCAAAGTAATAGATGATTTTGGCAGTCTATCAGGATTTAGGATAAACTGGCCAAAATCGGCCTTCCTTCCACTCAATGTGACTGCGAAGGCTACCATCCTCCCAGAAAATATACCCATGGTAGGACACTTTAGATGTCTTGGAATTGAAATATTCCCCACTATATGCCAAACGGTGAAGTATAATTATTCCGGATTCCTAGATAGGATCACAAATGACTTCGGCAGGTGGTCAAAATAAAAAAACTCATTACAGGCCCGAGCATCAATAGTTAAGATGGATGTTTTACCCAGAATTGACTTCTTCAGCTCGATGTTGCCGTTACCCCCCCTGTTGGTTACTGGCAAAAATTACACTCTGCTGCATATAAATTCATTTGGAACAACAAACCTCCACGAATACAAATATCCACTGCACAGAGAAACAAAGCCGACGGGGGTTTAGCATTTCCAGACTTCAACTATTATTTTAAAGCATTCTCTTTAAGACCACTGATCACCTGGTTTGATTCTCAAGCATCTGTATCCTGGAGACCATTAGAGGAGAACATAGTGGCACCACATAGACTGCAGGATATAGTGTACACCAACTTATCAATTAAGCAATGCAACTTGAGATTTGGCCCTCTTATTAAACATGTGATCAGGATATGGCGTGACACACAGAAAAAGTGTACAAACCACCATAAATGGCACAGTCATTCTCCCCTATTTAATAACAATTTACTCCTTATTGCACAACAACCTATCAGATTTCCTAGATGGGAAAAGAAAGGTATACATACATTGGGGGATATCTTCGATGACCATGGTTTCTGCAGTTATCAAGATATATCTAACAAATTTAACCTCACCAGCTCCACTCATTATTTCTATCTACAATTAAGAGCAGCTTTAAAGGCTCACGGAGTCCCATTAAAAATTCCACTTGAGCACCACAGATTTTACAAATTCTTTTATGAAAAGGAGACATCGAGAGGCTTCGTCTCTGACTTTTATCGTCACTTACTTACATAGATGTCCTTCCCCTAGACTCGGTTTGGAGGAAGGATATCCCAAACTTGAAAGTAGATTTTGATTGGGATGAAGTCTGGGCAAACGTTCGGCTATCATCACGCAACCCGGATCACCAACAGATTCATCTTAATTTTGTTCATAGGACTTACCTGACTCCTAGACGTTTGCACCTAATGGGGCTTAGACAAGACCCTCGATGCTCCTTGTGTTTAAACGGTGATCTTGGTACATTTATGCATATGTATTGGGAATGCCCTCCTGTTAAGATATTCTGGGAAAAAGTAACCACTCAATTATTTTTTTCAAATAGAATTTTTATCTCTGACCATACCTATACTGCCATCTGTATTGTTGTTGAATGATGTTTCTCAGCTATCAACCTCTGTACATGTAAAGAGACTAATTTTGTCCGGTCTTACGGCTGCCAAAAAGTTGATAGCGTCACGCTGGATTCAACCGGATCAAATGTGCCGGAAGGTATGGGTTCTTACCTATCTCGATGTGATTTATCTAGAGATATCTACTGCACGGATTTTAGGTGTTAATGAAGCCAGCATAGCAATCTGGTTAGCTGTGGTGGAGAAGATAAAGGGAAGCATATGAACTTGTAATTTCTGATGTTAAATGGAAGAGTGGATGTATAGTCCAATAGGGGGTCCTGAGGGGGGGTGGAGGGGGAGGGAAGGGGAAGGAAAGAGTGAGGAAGAGCGAGCAAGAGCACATGTATTGTATTGTATTGTATTTATTATTTTTACGTCTTTTAATCTACATTTATTTTGATTTAATTACTGGACTGTCATTATTGTTATTATTATTTCTGTCATTGTCCTGTGATTTATCATAGATTTTTACTGTTACTGTATTGTTTGTCTAGTTTTATGTTAAAAAAAGGAAAATAAAAAACATTTGTTCAAAAAAAAATCATACTCTTAAATACAGCAAGTACTGTTCACTATTCATTATAATCATACCCTTAAATACAGCAAGTACTATTCACTATTCATTATAATCATACCCTTAAATACAGCAAGTACTGTTCACTATTCATTATACTCATACCCTTAAATACAGCAAGTACTGTTCACTATTCATTATACGCATACCCTGAAAATACAGTGAGTACTGTTCACTATTCATTATACTCATACCCTGAAAATACAGCAAGTACTATTCACTATTCATTATACTCATACCCTGAAAATACAGTGAGTACTGTTCACTATTCATTATACTCATACCCTGAAAATACAGCAAGTACTATTCACTATTCATTATACTCATACCCTGAAAATACAGTGAGTACTGTTCACTATTCATTATACTCATACCCTGAAAATACAGCAAGTACTATTCACTATTCATTATAATCATACCCTGAAAACACAGCAAGTACAAGAAGAGTAATCATTGAAACGCAGCAGTACATTACCAAGTAATTCCAGTCCTAGTTGCTGTTATATAATGTATATAATATATATAATATAATATATATAATATAGATATATAATGTATAATATATATAATAATGAACAAACTATTCCACACTCATTGTTAAACACTGGGAGTTGTTTTGAATGTTGGATCACTGGTATACCTAGCAACATGGAGCAGAGTCATCATGTCTACCTTTTGTGTTTTATTTTTTTATTATTTTTGAAACATAACATAAAATTAGATATACAAGCATTAATTAACAGTACACATCCAATGAAATCACAATTTAAATAAATGTAGTATACGAGATATACACCTAATACTTGCTGTCTAATACCCTACATACATATGCTCTCGCTCGCTCCCCCCCCCCCGGACCCCCACTTGGATAATCCATCCATTATCATTCGCTCCTAACCAGGCACTACAATTCATATGCTAGCTTTTATTCTCTCCACCACTTCTAACCACATTGCAATTTTGGTTTCACTGACACCTAAAATTCTTGCTGTAGATATTTCTAGATAAATCACATCGAGATATGTAAGAACCCAAACCTTCCGACACATTTTTTTCCGGTTGAAACCATTGTGATGCTATCAGCTTTTTAGCCGCTGTGATACCAGATAAAACTAATATCTTTAGCTGTATAGGGACTGCAAACTCAAAAACATCATTCAACAGCAATACAGAGGGGTGTACAGGTATATAATTGCTGGGACACTTCTTTCCAGAATATCTTAACTGGTGGGCAATCCCAGTACATGTGCATAAATGTACCCTCATCCCCATTTGTACATAAGGAGCATCTGGAGTCTTGTTTAAGTCCAATTCTGTTCAATCTTATAGGAGTCAGGTATGTCCTATGAATATAGTTAAGATTAATTTGTTGATGGTCCGGGATTCCATACGAGGACGTTAGTAATTGATGATAAAAATCAGATACAAAACCTCTCGATGTCTCTCTTTCATAGAAGAATTTGTGATATCTGTGGTGTTCAATTGGTATCCTTAATGGGACTCCATGAGCCTTCAAACATACCAATAACTGTGCGTAAAAATAATGTGTGGAACTGGTGAGATAACATTTTTTATGTATGTCTTTATATCTACAAAAACCCTGTTTGTTGAAAACATCTCCTAATGTGTGTATGCCCTGCTTTTCCCATTTAGGGTATCTTATAGGTCGTTTTCCAATCAGGAGTGCATTGTTATTTAATAGGGGAGTATGACTATGCCATTTATGTGGGTTAGAATAATTTTTTTGTGTTTCACGCCATATCCGGATCGCATGAGTAATAATGGGGCCAAATTTCAATTCGCATTGCTTAATTGATAATTTGGTGTATACTATGTCCTGCAGTCTATGTGGTGCTACTATATTTACTTCTAAGTTTCTCCAGGATACAGATACTTGGGAATCAAACCAGGTTGTCAGTGGTCTTAAAGTGTACGCCTTAAAATAGTGGTAAAAATCTGGAAATGCCATACCTCCGTCGGCTTTATTTCTCTGTGCGGTGGATCTTTTTATACGTGGAGGTTTGTTATTCCAAATAAATTTGTATGCGGTAGAGTGTAATTTTTTCCAGTAACCATCTGGAGGGGGTAACGGTAGCATTGAGCTAATGAAGTTGATTCTAGGTAGGACATCCATCTTAACTATTGATACCCGTGCCTGTACTGAGTTTTTAAGTTTGGACCACCTGTCAAAGTCGTATTTGATCTTATCTTGGATTTTTATGTAATTGTACTTCACCGTTTGGCTTATAGTAGGGAATACTTCAACTCCTAAACATCTGAAGTGTTTAACCATTGGTATTTCATCTGGAAGGAGTATATTTTTTGCAGGGGCATTAAGTGGAAGGAAAGCCGACTTTGGCCAATTTATCCTAAATCCCGATAGATTGCCAAAGTCATCAATCAACTTGAGAAGATGAGGCATTGAGGTGTTAGGGTTTTGCATGAACAGTATTACGTCATCCGCATATAAACTAATTTGATGTTGTGTGCCCTTGATTGCGATTGGTTCTATGGATTGGAATTGTCTTATATATTGTGCTAAAGGCTCTAATGATAAAGCAAATAGTCCGGGGCTAAGAGGGCAACCCTGTCTAGAAGAGCGTGATACCGGAAAGATTTCGGAGGTGATTATACCTGTTGTAATCATGGCCGATGGGTCTTTGTATAATACTTTAATCATATCAATGAATCCTTTTCCTAACCCCATCCTTTCTAATACTGCCCATAGATAAGACCATTCCAAGCTATCAAAAGCTTTCATCGCATCCAGGGACAGCATCGCCTTAGGTGTGGTGTCATCCTTGCTGGCATCTAGCACATGTAGTAACCGTCTTATATTATCCGTGATCAAGCGGCCTCTTATGAAGCCAGTCTGATCAGGATGAACTAAAGACGTCATATGCTTTTGAAGTCTGATAGCTAATACCTTGGAGTACAGCTTGATATCGGTTCCGAGGAGGCTTAAGGGTCTATAACTACCGCAATCGGTGGGGTCTTTGTCTTTTTTAAGGAGGACTGTTATGAGTACAATATTGTCGTTCTTATGGAAGTTCCCCTCCTTGATTGAATATAAAATCATATTAAGTAATAGGGGTCCAATTACATCCCAACATGAGAGGTACATTTCTGGTGGGATACCGTCTCTTCCAGGAGCCCTACCACTTTGCATTTCAGATATGGCCTCCCTAAGTTCATCTAGTGTGATGGGTGTTTCTAACTGTTTAGCATCATCCTCTGATAGTTTAGGGAGGTTAATTTGATTAAGATATGTGTCCATTTTGTTTTGATCGAAGGCCGTTTCTGATTTATACAAGTTGGAGTAGAACTCTTTGAATGTCTCGTTGATTTTTTTAGGGTCTGTAACAAGTCTTTGCTGTGCTTTAATGGTAGTTATATCTGCAAATTTTGCGTTGACTCTTAACTGCATAGCTAGTAGTTGACTTGGTTTAGAACCATGAAAGTAATGCTGTTGTCTTGTGCTACGTATTTGAACTTCAGATTGTTGTTTATAAATGGCATTAATCTCTTTTTTAACACATTAATTTGAGTTTCCAGTCGAACCGAGTAGTTGTATTGTAAAGAGGAAAATAACGTAGAGTAAAGCGTTTCCAGCTCTGCCAGTTTTGAGCAACGATTCTTGCGTATTTTGGAGGAAAAGTACCCGGTAAAATCCTTGATCAATCTTTTTACCGACATCCATAATATTCTGGGGTCCTGTACCGATTTCGCATTCTCCAGTAGGAATACAGAAAGAGCTTCTTTGAATTGTGTAATGAATTCCTTGTTTTTCAGCAATATCGAGTTAAATCGCCATCTTGGGGCTCGGGATGACAGTATACCAAATGATCCTTTTAGGAGTAAATAACAGTGATCTGTGCATTGGGTACCATTTCCACGTCATAGTTATCAAATAGTCTCGGGGATGCAAAAACATAATCTATTCTGGAAAGTGTGTTATGTCTTGCAGATCGACAAGAGTACTTTCGGGTCGTAGGGTTGAGTGATCGCCATAGATCATTTACACCTGTATTCTTAGACCAATCCTTTAACGCATTAGATGAATTTTTCTGGTCGTTGGAAAAGGTGGGATAAGATTTATCCATCCCATGATCCCAAATGGCATTAAAATCTGCGCCAATTATAAATGAG
Organism: Notolepis coatsorum; assembly: GCF_963971535.1. Classification (NCBI taxonomy): domain Eukaryota; kingdom Metazoa; phylum Chordata; class Actinopteri; order Aulopiformes; family Paralepididae; genus Notolepis; species Notolepis coatsorum. The sequence goes on from NC_140167.1 coordinate 78,012,780, forward strand.
TATTTAGGAAGGTTTAACATTGTTCTGGTAAGTGTAGTGTAGAAGTTAGCTTCGTACAAATTTGGGGCATATACCGCTACCAACGCTATTTTCCTATTCCTATATACAAAAAAAAAATAGATTTTTAGAACTAAATTATGTAAATCCCTAAAGCAATGGAGCAATTGCTTAAAATATTAAAATAACTTTGTCAGGCTTATACCTTTAGATGAAAATGAGGTTTTTAAATCCTTGTATGCAGTTCGTCCCCCGACAAGTGTGGGCATTAAACCGTTATGAGGGTTTATTGAACTTCCATATCTGGTTCATGTGCATATACATACCGAATGTTATTGTTCACAGGCCTTCATTGTAGGAGTACAGTATATTCTGGAAAGTTAGCCACCGATCTTGATTTGTATAAACTGATGTTATGTTCCAGATTATGCTTCCTATCCAAGAGTTATGTCATTCCAGTGTATTCCAGTATATTCCAGTATGACACTGAACGATCGAAAGAAGAATCCAGAATGTTCCAGAGTGTTCCAAAATGTCAACGTCAGAATATTGCCTGCACAAAAACCAGAAATCTATAAATATAGTGCCTATCGTTTCGTATTAAACTATTTGTACCTCAATGTTGTCAACAGGCTTATTTGCTGCCGCTTTTGTAGTCCGAGCCATGGCAAAGTCATCCAAATAAAAATAAAAAAATAAGAAAAAGAGATGAATAAGCTTGTCATCTGAGACGGGCCGATGATGCGTCCAGCCCCGAGGGGCCGGTATCATGTTGTGTTTCCTTCATGTAATCTTCGGAGTCTTCAGGCGAGCGTAACCCGATTCTTTTCCCATTTTCCCCCACAATGGAGAGAAACGCTGGGTAGCCGTTGGGGTCCCGGGTACCGATTCTATTACAATGATCCACTAACGGTATTGTGGGGAGGATTTCTTTACCTAGAATTTCAGCTAACACTGCTGGAAATGTGTCGTCTGTGCATTTGACTGATTCATCCAATCCCACAATACGGATATTAAATCTACGATAGTGACGTTCGGAATCGAGCAGCCTCTCCATTGATTTCTCTTCGTTGTCATGTATCTTCTGCTTTTGTCCCTCTGTTGCATCGCCTCCGCTAGCTCCATGAATCCTTCATGAAAAGCCTTCTTACTCTCCTCGACTTTCAGTGTAAATTCGATCACGGTGTTTTCAACTGCAGTAATACGCTCGGATTGTTTTGCAGCCGCTGTTTTAACCTCTTCGAATTTAGCATCGATATATAATTTAAAAGCGTCAGCCTTGGCGTCAGCCTTGACGTCCGCTTTATCCATCAGTTCCTTTATCAGATTAGTCAGAGACTTGAAATCGGGTGGTGTATTCTCCATGCCTGTATCGGTTGAGGTTGGAGGAGCGTTGGCATGAGCGGTGGTATTGTCGGATATTTTCTTCTCAATTTCCACTGCTATCCCTTTCACGAAGCTCGTCCCCGCCGGGACCGTTATATTGTCCTCTGCTATCTCCCTCACGGGGCAAGTCGTCGCCGGGACCGCTATATTGTCCGCTGCTGTCTCCCTCACAGAGCAAGTCATCACCGGTACCGTTATATTGTCCGCTGCTATCTCCCTCGCGGAGCGTGTCACAGCCGGGCCGTTATATTGTCTACTCCGTGTCTCTTTCCAGGTTCTTTCTCTTTCTTTGGTCCCATGTTGAATCTTTCTTTCTGTTGATATAGTTAGTAGAAGGTCTTATTTAATATATACGATGAGGTTTAAACACATTAGTGTTGTACAAATAAGGTTTTGAAGCTAAATTAACGTTAACGGGAGCGGAGCGTTGACCAAACGTGTCCGCTACATCTCGTTCTCAAACCGGAAGTCTACCTTTATAACCAACATGTCTACCTTTACAACCAACATATCTACCTTTATAACCAACATATCTACCTTTATAACCAACATGTCTACCTTTACAACCAACATATCTACCTTTATAACCAACATGTCTACCTTTATAACCAACATGTCTACCTTTACAACCAACATATCTACCTTTATAACCAACATATCTACCTTTATAACCAACATATCTACCTTTATAACCAACATGTCTACCTTTACAACCAACATATCTACCTTTATAACCAACATATCTACCTTTACAACCAACATATCTACCTTTATAACCAACATGTCTACCTTAACAACCAACATGTCTACCTTTATAACCAACATATCTACCTTTATAACCAACATATCTACCTTTATAACCAACATATCTACTTTTATAACCAACATATCTACCTTTATAACCAACATATCTACCTTTATAACCAACATATCTACCTTTATAACCAACATGTCTACCTTTACAACCAACATATCTACCTTTACAACCAACATATCTACCTTTATAACCAACATGTCTACCTTAACAACCAACATGTCTACCTTTATAACCAACATATCTACCTTTATAACCAACATATCTACCTTTATAACCAACATGTCTACCTTAACAACCAACATGTCTACCTTTATAACCAACATATCTACCTTTATAACCAACATGTCTACCTTTATAATCAACATGTCTACCTTTATAACCAACATGTCTACTGTACCTTTATAACCAACATGTCTACCTTTATAACCAACATGTCTACCTTTATAATTAACATGTCTACCTTTATAATCAACATGTCTACCTTTAGAACCAACATGTCTACCTTTATAATCAACATGTCTACCTTTAGAACCAACATGTCTACTAGAACCAACATGTCTACTAGAACCAACATGTCTACCTTTATAACCAACATGTCTACCCTTAGATGATGTTGTTGTTGTTCTATATTAGAGCCAGTCTTACATGTTGTTGTTCTATATTAGGACCAGTCTTACATGTTGTTGTTCTATATTAGAGCCAGTCTTACATGTTGTTGTTCTATATTAGAGCCAGTCTTACATGTTGTTGTTCTATATTAGAACCATTCTTACATGTTGTTGTTGTTGTTGTTGTTGTTGTTGTTGTTGTTGTTGTTGTTGTTGTTGTTGTTGTTGTTGTTGTTGTTGTTGTTGTTGTTGTTGTTGTTGTTGTTGTCCTATATTAGGACCAGGGCTCTGTTCCTCGTACCTGGCTAACTGAGTTAGCCGGATAATTTTCAGCATAGCTTGACTTAAGCCAGAGCTTTCCATTCCCCGACGTGCGATTGTCTACTCTAAATCACTATGGCAACAGATCAAAAAGTTTGAACCTGCTCCAGAGCAGGGTTTAGTTCAGTTAGCTCGATAACCTGTATGGCCACACCCTCGCAAAGAAATCCCAGCTCGCTTCCTGAAATAATTCTCACAGTCTAGATCCCATTATACCATTTTGAATTATGTTTTTGTGCTTCGTTCTTCTAGAGGGGGCTTTTGAAATGTAAAATAATATACCTAAAATGCTGATAATAAATCATATTCAGCCTATAGATTTATTTGTCCTAAATAATGCACGTCATATTTATACGGATACGGCGCTCGGAGTCGCGATACACACTGTGGTTATTTTAATAACGGCGCATTGCAAATGTGAATCCCGCAGGGATATTTTTTATGAATGAAACCTATCGGGCGTTTGGCTCTGATTAGTTTCATATTCTTCGCTGTTGATCCGGATTGTGTTTCATTCAAGCATAAATTGAAGCGTCTTCATGCGTGGACTGTGGATATGAATTACGAGGAATCTGAATCTGTGGATTGTTGAATTGTATCACTGTCACTCACACATTATTGTGATATTGTAACTGGGATTAAAATGTCTGATGAGATGCGCTGTTTGACGGATTTGAGAAATCTAATGAGCCGTTGACATTTTGACGAATGAATTTGAGAAAATGCATTTATCTGTTCAAGAACTGTTATCTGATGATGAACATGACTGGTGTCACTGGTATAAACCAAAGGTTAATCAATTCAATGCATGTATGGATGATGTCAGAAACAGATTAAAACCTGATTAACACTTTGATCGCCGGGGTTAAATTCATAATTTACCATCCCTCGCCAGCCCTATTTAACATGGAGAAGTTCCCCTTCTTTGCAGGGCTATAACTTTTTAAATTGTATTGCTAAATTGACATTACCATGGCCCATTCAAAGTCCTATATCTATTGTTCAGGGTGTAGCAACGTTATACTTTTTCATTCACACATTCATACTAAAATACGGTCTAAAGTATAAGTATGTTTTTATCGTTTTCTGCAGCTTTCTCCAGAACTTGATTTATAGCCCTAAATGCATTATATTGATGATCAAATACAGTTTGGTAGGAATCTGTGCGAGATAAAAAATGTCAACTGCACGTACTTCTAGAAGTTACTACGTATGATCTGATGTTGACCGGATGGGCGGGGGGTCGTTTATAATTCCGTGGGCAACGTTATATCATTCATCTAGTGTGGGTGATATGATCATTAGAGCAGTTAGTATAGAAGACATTAAAAAATAACGGTGAAACTCACCGGAGCTTCTTCTCGCCGTTGGGAGATGAGCGTGGAACAGAATTTTTTCTATTATGGGATGTCGAAATATCCGATCCATTTCCAGGTTGTATAATAGTATATACGTCCAAATCATGTTGTTTATCGAGTTATTGGTAACGGATCACTATCTGTCGTAATCAGCTCGAGTCCTGGGACTATTACCGAGTGATCGGACCAAATTGAAATGAGCACCAGCTTCCACTTCCTGTTTCTTCCCTGGGCGATCCGCCGATCGGCCACCAGATGGCGCTCTTGAACCGTTAGAGAGTTGATAGGGGCTCACCAGTACATCTCATGTCTCCGGGGGAGAAATATGATTTCGATCACAGATTTTTGAAATATTGATATCAAAGACGCTGTCCAGCATCATCGGCAGGATGAGCATGGCGGGGAATGACGTGTTCCAGCGTCAATGGCGATTAAAGTGTTAATAGTGAAACTGTATAGCCTCCAAGCCTCTCTGACACCGTTATTTCGGGGGTCGCGCCTTGAAAACTGTGTTTATATATAAAGTACATGATACCTAAGCCGAGCGCATACAGTACAGATATCCTCATAAGTATTTATTAATTCGTATCAATTAGATACTCTTTGGGCTTGTTTGTATCTACTTATTCTGAAAGTTGAAAAAAAAAAATTCGCTAGCAAGATCTCATTAGATTATTCATTCCATTAAGTCTACTGCCAAGCAGGCACATTTAAATAAATATAATCTGATTGATTGGGGTAATGAGGGACTTAACATTAGCCTATAGATTATGCATTTAACTTGTCGGCGAGGCTATTGAGCCGTACTGTATTGTACCCATTCTGCAATCTGTTAATAAAGTTTTAAATCAATCAATCAATCAATGCCGTTAGAAAATCAGGATTTCTGCGATCGACACCTGCTGTCTTTTCAGGTGAGGCGGCCGCGCGCAATTATCCTGAGTATCAAGTCTGGTTCGAATTAACAAGAGTGAATCAGCGTTCGAGGAACAGGGAAAGCCCGGATTCAAACATCGGGTTAATTGAATCTGGATAATGGGACTTTTGATCGACTTAGTTGAACCAGGTACGGGGAATAGGGCCCAGTCTTACATGTTGTTGTTGTTGTTCTATATTAGGACCAGTCTTACATGTTGTTGTTGTTGTTGTTGTTGTTGTTGTTCTATATTAGAACCAGGCTTACATGTTGTTGTTTTTGTTTTTGTTGTTGTTGTTCTATATTAGGACCAGTCTTACATGTTGTTGTTGTTGTTGTTCTGAGCTTCGGCCAGTCTGAGCCTCTTGGCGTGGTTCTTCCCTTGGTAGTGAGCCTGCGCTACCGCCGGCGAACTGAAGGAGGCATCACACAGCTTACAGTAGTCATTCTCTGTTGCCAGAATCACCCTGGTAGCACCCGTATACAACACCTAGATACAGAGAGGGTTACAGGGCGAGAGGGTGTGGAGGTAGAGGTATTGGAGGCCTTGTACACACTTGCTCTTTGAAGCATTTTGATCAGTTCACCAATAGCTGAGAAGGAATATGTCCACATTTAAAAAAAGAAAATTGCACTTTATGACATGTTTCTGCAATTTGGCATGGTGTTAGGTATGGGCATAAGGTTTAAAAAAAACACTGCATACAAGTTGGGTAGCCACCTGGTGGCCAGTAAAATATTTTCTATGTTTTCTGGTGTGGGGGATACATTTCTGATTCAATTCAATGTCAAGGTCAAATGTCATTGTCAAGGTCAAATATCATTGCCAAGGTCAAACGTAATTTTCAAGGTAATGATGCGGCCATCTTTAACTAAGGCATACAGAAAGATGATCTATTCTAGGGCATACTATGAGTAAGGTGAATATGTCTTTGAAGTCAATGTTGTGTTGCAAGAATATTTAGTATTTCAAGAACATGGTCAACGTCCTTTCCAAAATCTAAAACCCCAGACCAAATGCAAAACCCCAGACCAAAGGCCACATTGCAAAAACCTTTACCCTCCTAATTTAGCGGAGAGTGGGTCTGTGGGTAAATTGACTTCTAGAGAAACTGTGCTCTGGTTGAATGAGGAGTATGTGCAGTTGTGCACCGGAAAAGGTTCAAAGAACACCTTCTACAGAAGGGCCTGACTGGTCTGAATACCCAGAGGGCCGTCATGTTTACATGTCTCACAAGAAGACATTTGGTTAAGCTTTTGCAGAGACTGTTTGCCTTCAGGGCCCAGTAGTTCAAAACATTTAATCCCTATCTGATCGGATCAGATTTGGAATTTGGGTAGTTCAAAACCAAAAAACAGGATTAGGATCACTTTGATATCCGATCAGATCAGAAAATCAAATCCAAGCTTTAATCTGGATCAAATCTTCAAAACGGGTAGTTCAAACCGACAACACAGGATGGGATCAGTTTGATGAAGATGGCAATGTTTGTTAACTGAAATAAAACAAACATTTTAGCATTCATGGCTAATTTATTTAATTCTAAATGTTTTGGTCACGTTTGTGGTGGCCTATTTTGTTTTCAAACAAATGTTGATGACATAAATGTTTATGTTCATAAAAGTATCACAACAAAGATTGTCAATCACAAATGTAATTTAGATTAACTCATTGACTGCCGGGAATTAGTCGCTCTAGCACTGCCACGCTTTAAAAGATAGGAGTGCATCACCTTGTTTGTAGAGCTATAACTATATTCTATATTATAGCTATGGATACAATTAATACTATGGCCCATTTGACATCTATCGTTCAATATGTGAAAAATAAAGAAAATTTCCATCCATACGTTCCCGTGCTATACCGTGGTGAATGTAAGTATGGTTTATCTATAGCCGTATACGTCAATTCCACTATAGACGTTGCCGTTTCTTGCCTGTACGCGCTATTATTCCTCCACCTCTTACCCTGGATGCTTCTGAAGCCACTCTCCAGCTTCCTCCACCTCTCACCCTGGATGCTTCTGAAGCCACTCTCCAGCTTCCTCCACCTCTCACCCTGGATGCTTCTGAAGCCACTCTCCAGCTTCCTCCACCTCTCACCCTGGATGCTTCTGAAGCCACTCTCCAGCTTCCTCCACCTCTCACCCTGTATAATTCTGAAGGTAGTACACCACAATCCAATTTAAAAATGTTCTAGTGTTAGTTAGTATCCGTGCAGCCTCATTTTGTACGAGTTGAAGATTTTTGATGCTTGAATTAGGTAGGCCTGGAAAAAAGTGCGTTACAGTAGTCTAGACCTGATGAGACAAATGCATGAATTAGGGTTTCAGCATCAGCCAGAGTTAAAATGTGGCTACCATGGTGCTCAAAGTGTTGCTCTACCACGCTGCTCAACGTGTTGCTCTACCACGCTGCTCAAAGTGTTGCTCTACCACGCTGCTCAAAGTGTTGCTCTACCACGCTGCTCAAAGTGTTGCTCTACCACGCTGCTCAAAGTGTTGCTCTACCATGCTGCTCAAAGTGTTGCTCTACCATGTTCCTCAAAGTGTTGCTCTACCATGCTGCTCAACGTGTTGCTCTACCATGCTGCTCAAAGTGTTGCTCTACCACATTGCTCATAGTGTTGCTCTACCACGCTGCTCAAAGTGTTGCTCTACCACATTGCTCATAGTGTTGCTCTACCATGCTGCTCAAAGTGTTGCTCTACCACATTGCTCATAGTGTTGCTCTACCACGCTGCTCAACGTGTTGCTCTACCACGCTGCTCATAGTGTTGCTCTACCACGCTGCTCAAAGTGTTGCTCTACCACGCTGCTCAAAGTGTTGCTCTACCACACTGCTCAAAGTGTTGCTCTACCACGCTGCTCAAAGTGTTGCTCTACCACGCTGCTCAATGTGTTGCTCTACCACGCTGCTCAAAGTGTTGCTCTACCACGCTGCTCAAAGTGTTGCTCTACCACGCTGCTCAACGTGTTGCTCTACCATGCTGCTCAAAGTGTTGCTCTACCACGCTGCTCAAAGTGTTGCTCTACCACGCTGCTCAAAGTGTTGCTCTACCATGTTCCTCAAAGTGTTGCTCTACCATGCTGCTCAACGTGTTGCTCTACCATGTTCCTCAAAGTGTTGCTCTACCACGCTGCTCAACGTGTTGCTCTACCACGCTGCTCAAAGTGTTGCTCTACCATGATGCTCAAAGTGTTGCTCTACCATGCTGCTCATAGTGTTGCTCTAGCACATTGCTCAAAGTGTTGCTCTACCACACTGCTCAAAGTTTTGCTCTACCACGCTGCTCAACGTGTTGCTCTACCACGTTGCTCAAAGTGTTGCTCTACCACGCTGCTCAAAGTGTTGCTCTACCACGCTGCTCAAAGTGTTGCTCTACCACGCTGCTCAACGTGTTGCTCTACCATGTTCCTCAAAGTGTTGCTCTACCACGCTGCTCAAAGTGTTGCTCTACCACGCTGCTCAAAGTGTTGCTCTACCACGCTGCTCATAGTGTTGCTCTACCACGTTGCTCAAAGTGTTGCTCTACCACGCTGCTCAACGTGTGCTGACAACATAGCTTTAGCCAGTATGTGTGTGGAGGAGACTAGGCTCCTTGTGGTGCATTAGTACACAGGTGGTGACTAATAAGAGGACAAACAATAACAATGAATATATTCAACATTTTAAGGCCTTATTGAAACATGTATCTTGTGTTACGGGATACAAGACTGTCCTGTTTGCTCTGCCCAGACTCTGCACTGATGATGACAGACACTCATTCAGCACCATACCCGAGATTTCTCGGGTTTTAATCCTTTGATCTTTTTCCTCTGATCCCCGTTCTAAAACATCATCCGTATCATTCTGTGTCCCTGGCTCGTTTGCCTACGTTGGAATTGCAATGCCGATTGAATATCACCAGGTGGCAGTATCGTATCGCCTACCTTTTGAACTCTGATAGAAAGGGAACAGGAGAGTCAATGAATGAACTGGACTATCGAGACTCGCTCTGAGGGGGAGGAGCTATTCCAAAGCAATCGCTAGCAGATCTGCTCGCCTCAAAACCTATAGTGTCCCGTAAACACGTGTAATTACATATAAATGCGTAATCGTGATCGCCGATGGGATCATTGGAATTATTATTTTTGGATTACCTTCTGGCTAAGGTAAGGACCCCCTATGTCTATTTTACTGAACCTGAAACATGTTTTGTGTTTTTGGACATAAAACATGCTTGACAAATACGATCACAGTTTTTAGTTAAAATGACCAACCCCCCCCCTTGATGATTCTGTGAATGCACATATGTACATGGTATATACCTTTGATTTGGGAGTATTTGGGGTTTCAGGGGATCAACCAGAACGGTTTGGGCTTATTGCATATACAGTATCTCACGATCTGTGGAAAAAGACTGGATTATCTTGGAAATGGACGATGTTTAGCGTGTAATAAACTACAAACTACGGTGTGTAGAAACAAACTATTTTTTACATGTTGTACTAGAAATAGTCCCTGTCAAATGAGCCATACTATTGTCTCCATAGCTATAATATAGAATATACAATAGTGTCCGCAAAGATCGTGGAATATCGCGAAAATGGTCATGAAAAGCTGGCACTAGACAGTGAAGGAAGGGGGAAGCTTATGGCCGTGAATGAGTTAAATACTATTGTAATGTTTTCCTTTAATTTCCTGCATTTCAGAAATATCTTACTGTGAAAGAATGTAACACAATTTTTTTTTTATAAATACGCTGTTGCATGATGTTTTTTTAATTTATTGACCAATAATGAGTTTTGGGTTAGATATGATTTATACATGGGGTTGAGCTGAAGATTATCTTTCTATCTGACTTAGTTCTGGAGTTATGGTCATTTTAAGCCAGACTGGTTGTTGTGGGATGTGTTGGTGGCGGGACCCAAGTAGTGCAGTCAGAGGAGGAAGGAGTCGGGAGACGAGAGTTAAAAAAAAAAAAAAAAATCTTTACTGAAGTCAAAACATGATGTACGAGAGAACACGGAACATAACAGAGGCTTGGCCAAGCCAGCGCGGGACAAGGAACAAAACAAAATGCTATCTACAAGACTAACCAGAAACGAACTTAGGAACACGAGAAAACAAAGAGCATCCAAAACGTGAGACACTAACATACACTTACTGATAACGAAAATACGTGAACAGGTCCGAAGACAAGGGCAGAGCGTAGGCTCACAGGAACAAACACTAAAACTGAGGCGAAACAGGACTGGGTAACTAAACAGAGGCTAAGACAAGGTTGCGTTGGCGAGGTACTGAGACGAGAGTTGCTCACGAGCTGAGATACAAAAAGAAATTAAAAATACAAGATGAAACCGTAACAGGAAACTTTACAGACACAAAAATCATAGGCAGTAATAAGGCAGAGATCAGACATGACAAATACACAATGATAGAATAACGGATAGTCTCTGCCAGGAGTAGTACCGCCAAAAGGCCACGGAAGGTGCCAGAGGGTAATGTTCAGAATTGTTCAGAGTCAGGGGTGGACCACAACACTGGTGGCCATTTAGATTTTTTTACACTAAGAGTGACAGTGAAATGTCTAATAAAGTGAAACATAGTAAACATGGTAGGTCATAGGTCTAGAGCCCTAGTATAGATCATCTTTCTGTGTGACTTCGTTCCAGTGCTATGGCCACAAAATGACCTTGAAATTAAAAATTATGAAGGACTTTGGAAAAGGATTCCTCACATCAAATAAAGTAGAAGAAGTGGTATTATACAAGGATCTAGTACTAACAGGAGCTGAGATGTGGCATTCACTCTTTCCGCCATATTGGATTTTATGCAGACCAGCCACCAGGGGCGTTTTTAGGGTTAGAAAACATTGGGGGCTTCAGCCCAGGGGGGTGGAGGGGGGTTTCCCCCCCCCCCCCTTTTTTTTTTTTAAACACAGTAATACGCAATTTTAGAGTAATTAGAGATGAATACTGAAGAACTAGAATCATTAGAGGTTCTCAAAGTGAGGTCCATGTCCATGAGAGGGATCTGGGCAGTCCCCATAGAAAATTCAAAGTTAACAGGACCAAATCATCAGTTTCTTATTTATTTATTTAACCTTTATTTAGCCAGATAAAACATTGATCTGGTCCAAGAGGCCCCAACAGGAGTACAAATATACATATATACACATATATATATACATATACTGTACATACATACACACATATACACCAATAACAAAATAAAAACAGTTAAGAATCATACACATAAGCAAATAAACAAACAAACAAACATATGCACAGCCTATGTACAAAAGAAATAAACAGTTAATCTCTAGTCTTTACAGTTTTCTTCAATTGCATAAACACTCAAATCAAAAGTATTACACAATTATCAAAACATTACACTCAAGGAGCAAAACATAGGCCCAGATTTGCACCTCTATAAGCACAATGTCAGCCTCACACTTTTTGCAAAACAATACACAGAGCAAAAAAGTATCTTGCCAGATCCAGCTAGGCAAAGAGATAATGTCTAGTATTTTCTGTACTCTATTTAAATTTTTTCAAAATTGTTTTTGTTTTACTGTAATTTTAACCTGTAGGCCTACTGGATACAGTATTTTATGTTTGTCTGATATTTGCTGAGCTTACAGTGTTATGCACATAGTAGCATGAAAACTGGGACATGTTTTGTTGTGATTCTCCATGTTGAAATGTTGACTGATTTGGTTATATGGCGAGAAAATTTTTATTTTCATCAGTCTGCATCATTGATTTGGGTATATGGAGAGAAAATGTTTTTTTTCCAGCAGTCTGCATCATTGATTTGGGTATATGTAGATAAATAAATAATATTTTCATCAGTCTACAGCATTGGTCTTGTGTAGTGTTTGGTGAATTTATTGTATATTTGCACATTCTCTGCGTACTTCACTTACAGTACTCTAATCACTGAGAAGTAGAATAGCTAAATGTGTTTTAGGTTAAGCACAGCAGTGTGAGTAACTGGTTCAAACAGAATTAAGTCATATAAAACGTGTGTTTCATATAGTAACAAAATGTAGTTTTTTTAAATTAGTGTATGGTTTTGACAAGTGTTTAATTTAGCAAAGGATCTGAGGTGTTCTGATAATTGTGTGTGTGGTTGTGCTAATTGTGTGTTTTGAAACACCGGGCCCCGTTTTAAAAATCATGCTTAAGCAATCGGAAAAAAAAAGTCTCATAAAAAAGATATTAGATTTTTGGGTATTTTCCTGCCTTTGGTCCGCTTTGCATTCACATCTCAAATGCAGGGTTCACTTGCAAGAGTGAATGAGCTTTCACACCACCCCAAACCAACCGGACTATCCGAGGAAATGAACCAGGGTTCGATTAAAGCTTATTATAGTTTATCACAGTATCATGAGCATGTCTTTGTCAGTGGACACTGGACATGGGTATGGAGGCTCCAGGTGCTGCTGCGTTAAAGTGCACATCTTCAATACCTATCTGTACTATTTAAAAGCACAGTGCAGGACACACTCAAAGGTTATCGCACCTCAGAGATGGCAGTGGACATGTATGACAGGACAAAGGCCATATGTAATGGCATCTTGTGGCACAAGCTCAGACCTCAGCTCAGGAGATCAGCTGAGACAGAGACTGTTCTATCCAGAGCTTGAGAGCAGGTTCTCATGAGTTGGATAACAACTTATGAGAGGCATACAGGCATGTTATCCAGCCTCAGACCAGTTTCTCTCAGTGGAATTGCTGCAACCCCTCGCCACACATTACAATATCCAACTATTGCCAGAGGAGATCACAGTTGCAAAGTGTTTCCTGGTCAGGACAGGCAGAGATGCAGTCCCTACTATCCAAAGTGTCTTTTCCCTCCTGGATGATGATGATAATAATAATAATAATAATAATAATAATAATAATAATAATAATAATAATAATAATAATAATAATAATAATAATAATAATAATAATAATAATAATAATAATGCATTTGATTTATAAGGCGCCTTTCAGGACACTAAAAAAAAAGTCCACAAATCGGTGAATGAAAAATTATAGGATCAAATGAAAACTACTTACTAAAAATGTTTAAAAGTACTAAAAACCAACAAAAAATACCAAACACTAACAATCATTCAGCAAAGACAATGGGGATGCTGACATTAAAAAAAAAAAAAAAAAAGTAAAAAAAAAAAAAAAAAAAATGTAAACAATTTTTTTTTTTTTTTAGATCCGGGGCTAGGAGAAAAACATCCGGGGCTAAAGCCCCGGAAGCCCAGGGCTAACGACGCCACTGCCAGCCACCAGGTGGACACCCGTGGATCATGCTAGCATCTAAACAATCAAACCAGGACAAAGCTACACGTGTAAAAGGTGAAAGAGTCACAGCCAAGATGACATCTAGTCGTTTGTGTTTGAAACTACTTTTAAACTCCATAGAGCTCCATTATACTTCTAGTCAGGAGAGTGTCATGGTTTCTCCATAGAGCTCCATTATACTTTTAGTCAGAGGAGTGTCATGGTTTCTCCATAGAGCTCCATTATACTTCTAGTCAGGAGAGTGTCATGGTTTCGCCATATAGCTCCATTATACTTCTAGTCAGGAGAGTGTCATGGTTTCTCTTTAGAGCAACATTGTTCTGTTTTAGTGCCGCTACTCAGCACAGGTCGAGGGGTCAACTCAGTCATGTGACTCGGTGGGTGTTGCTGATCAAACACAGGATGTGTTTTTAGAAGCATATTTATTCTGTGTCCAGATATTCCACCTCTCACCTGTCTGTTCATATCGCTCAGAGCCGTCTGGCCGCATGCCTCCAGCACCTCTGGGGTCCTGATTACAGGTGGCTGCTGACTGCCAGCATAGAAGTTCCTTAACTTCTGTACTGTGATTCTTACCCTGAGAGAGAGAGAGAGAGAGAGAGGGGGAGAGAGAGAGAAGAGAGAGAGGAGAAGAGAGAGAGAGAGAGAGAGAGAGAGAGAGAGAGTGAGAGAGAGGAGAGATGAGAGAGAAGAGAGAGAGAATGAGAGAGAGAGGAGAGGAGAGAGAGAGGGGAGGAGAAGAGAGAGAGAGAGAGAGAGAGGAGAGAGAGAGAGAGAGAGAGAGAGAGAGAGAGACGAGAGAGAGGAGAGAGAGGGAGAGAGAGAAGAGGCTCTCATACACCGTCAGCAGCCTGGCCAATTTGTGTGTGTGTGTGTCTCTTTGTGTTTTCATGTGTGTCTGTGTGTGTGTGCTGCGGGGGGGGGGGGGGGGGGGAGATACAGTGGCGTCATTCAGTAAAAGCCAAGGTATGGCGAGAGAGAGGGGGAGGGGCTATATGTTTTCCCCCCCTTGTTTTTTTTTTGTCAAATCAGTTGTGCAATAGTCACTTTTGGTGAGTTGTTTCTATACAATTCAGTTATATGACATGTAGGTATGACACAGGACTACACAAGCATTTTTAGTATAGAAATGTGTCAACAGACTAAAGCAGGGAACCACAATATTTTGCATACAAATTATGCAGAATGTAATATCATAACTGTCTATTATTTTTCTTGCAATTGAGCCAATTTTCCTTAGGTACGGTTTTGAGGTGTGTGTTCAACAGAATGTAGTATCAATAAAGTATGGGTTACTGAATGCTGAACTGCACTGTTATAATCACTAAGCCATTGTAAGACCTTACCTGTGTCCCTGTATCACTTGTCTCTGCTGCCCTTTGATTAAAAAACATCTGTATGTCCATTTTCCTTTTTTTGTGTGGCATATTTCAGTTAGTCACAGTAAAAGTCACCTAGTAAAAGTGAGATAATTGACAATATCAAAACATGCTAGGACTGTACCGAATAGTTCGAATTCTAAATCAATATAAAAAAAATTTATTATATAAAAAAAGAAAAAACATCTTTTTATTTTTATTTGCCAAGGTATGGCGAGTGCCATACCTTGCCATACCAGAACGACGCCCCTGGGGGGATAGTCCCACGGGACAATGCATTGGCAACTTGTTTCGCATGACAAGATATAACTCTGTGAATATTATTGCACGGATCGGAATACGGGCGCGCACGTAAACATAAGTCCCCTCTCTCTCAATGCAGTGCGTTCAGACTGAGCTTGACCCTATCAGACCTGCTCTAATGATTGGTTTAATCTTAAGGTCTGTGTTGTTCAGACTGAGCTTGACCCTATCAGACCTGCTCTAATGATTGGTTTAATCTTAAGGTCTGTGTTGTTCAGACTGAGCTTGGAAAGTCAGCCTTTTGTTTGAATGCTCCTGCTTCTTAGAAGGATCTTCAGCTCACTAGGGATCAATACTCCACTGTCTGATGGATCAATACTCGACTGTCTGATGGATCAATACTCCAGTTTAATACTGGACAGTTTAAGAATATGATTACAGGTCTCTGCTTCGACGTGGAACTGTATTTAATGTGTAAATAATTTGATGATCTGTGTTTCTCTGTGTTTTGTCTGTTGTTGTAAATGAGGACAACAATCAAATCCATCTTTAAGTTTAAAAAAGGTTTTGAAATGAATTGAATTGAATACACAGTAGCTGGGCTCGGGCTAATTGTTGGTTTGAAAATTCATCTTGTCACAAAGTACTATATCATGGTTCTGAGTCTAGTATGAAAGATAGGATGGGCCCAGGCTGAACACTGGTTCTGAGTATGAAACATAGGATGGGCCCAGGCCAGAGAGAGAGAGAGAGAGAGAGAGAGAGAGAGAGAGAGAGAGAGAGAGAGAGGAGAGAGAGAGAGAGAGAGATGGCCCTCATTTATCAACAGTTCTTAGAAAGAATTGCACGCACAAAAAAAACGGGATTTATCACACGTGCGTACACACAGGGCCGCCTGGGAGAAATGCGAGGCCCTGTGCCAGATTTAAACGCGAGCCCCCCCCCCCCCCTAAAAGGTAAAAAAAAAAAAAAAAAAAAAAAAAAAATCATACAGTCAACATATTCTTAAATAATAGCGCTGCCCGAGGCTAGGCATGATACAGTCAACATATAGCAAGAGAGAGAGCGAGAGAGAGCTCCCGTTCTACAGTCAATATACAGTGTTATCACTGCACAGACCCGGCAATGCCCCTGACCCTCCACCAGAGCAAGGCCAGAGAGAGAGAGAGAGAGAGAGAGACACATTGGAAAGAAACAACCCAAAACCAGAGCAAATTGAAATGCTATTTGGCCCTAAACAGAGAGTACACAGTGGCAGAATACCTGAGCACTGTGACTGACCCAATACTAAGAAGATCCTTGACTAGGTACAGACTCAGGGAGCATAGCCTAGCCATCGAGAAAGGCCGCCATAGGCAGACCTGGCTCCCAAGCGAAGACAGACCCACTGCACACAAGATGAGGTGGAAACCGAGCTCTACTTCTTAACAACCTGCCCACTATACCAAGACATACTTCCCACAAATTGCAAACACCCAAAGAGACTTTGAAAACATCGACAATAACTCAAAACTCCCATACCTACTGGGAGAAATACAAGAATGTGAAATAAAGCCCATTTGAATTGAAGAGAGAGAGATAGATAGAGCATGTCTGTGTGTGTTAGAAAGAGAGAGATAGAGAGAGAGCATGTCTGTTTGTGTGTGTGTGTTAGAGAGAGAGCATGTATATGTGTGTTAGAAAGAGAGAGAAATATAGAGAGAGAGAGCATGTCATTTTGTGTGTTAGAGAGATATAGAGCATGTCTGTGTGTGTTAGAAAGAGAGAGAGAGAGAGAGAGAGAGCATGTGTGTTTGTGTGTTAGAGGGAGAGCATGTCTGTGTGTGTGTTAGGGGTGGGAATCATCAGTTTCATCACAATACGATACAATATCGATTCTTTGGACAACGATACGATATTTGCCGATATCACAAAGTCTGCCACGATACGATACGATACGATTCAATTCAGGTGCCTGCGATCGATATGAGGCGATATTATGTGCCCATTTAACACAATCAGTCACATTTAGATCAACTAAAAAAAGGCTACGGAAATATCAATTGATGTATTTATTTTTGAGCTCTTCCAGACATTTAAATGAAAAACAATCTATTGTTTTTAATACAAATAGACCTCCTGTTCACTTTTGTTTTTATATATTGAGCTTTAACACACACAAAGACACACACAGACACACACACACACAGTCCCCCACAGCCCCCACCCCTCCTCCTTCCAAGTCCCCTCTCCCCTCTCCTGTTCTCTCTCACGGTTAGCTGCTTAGCTTTTAAGCAGCCAACGCGACGTTCATTTAGATATTTAACGCGACGTTGGCATAAAGGAATGGCGACGATGCAACGCCTGTTATATGCATTTGACACGTTGCGGGGAAAAAACTGCACAGACTTATATCGGCTCGCAAAATAGACGCTCTGTAGTGCTTTACAGCAGACGCAAACACTGCTGTAATGTCTACACGGAGTTTCACAATACTGGGCGCCGGCGGATATGACTCGCGGGGATTTTCAAAATAAGAGTATCGCAATATGAATCGATCTTTTTACGTTGCGTCGATCCTATTTGATTATTGATAATAGATCGATATATCGATCTGGATCGATGTATTGTCCCACCCCTAGTGTGTGTGTGTTAGAGAGAGAGCATGTATGAGAGAGATAAGCAAAGATGAGCCCCTAAAGGATATTCAACTTTTAATGGAAGAACAAAACAGAAGGAAAAGATAACTTCACAAAGGCAACATGAATATACATAGATCCAAAAGGACAAAGATCAACACTTAAATCCAAAGAGAAGAGGGTCTATACCAGAGAAAACAAAGTAGCAAGGAGCCAATGGCCGACATCAGCTAAATAGGCTAACTGCAAATAGAGTAGCCAGGTACTGACACCAGGCCACACACCGTTAGCTACTACAACAGCTAGCCGGCCCGTTTGGCTCAATATAACGTTAGCTAGCCGGCCCGCTTTGGCTCAATATAACATTAGCTACAACAGCTAGCCGGCCCGTTTGGCTCCCGAGAGAGAGAGAGAGAGAGAGAGAGAGAGAGAGAGAGATATATCCACGGCGGAAATAGAATAGAGTGCATTAAAAACTCACCAAACGTCCAAGAGGATGGAGACAACCACGTGGAGTTGACGAAGTTCATCTGCCAAATGACCGTCCTCTTCATCTTGGCATAACAATGCTGCACACGCTCTCTCTAGGTTAGCTAACGCTAGTTAGCCTTTAGCTAAGCTAGCTACTAGCCGACATCATCATGGCTATCCCGACTGAACCACACGTTAGCACTCGATATTATAACGTAGCTAAAGCTAACTAGCTGTCCCTGCCTTTAGATAAGCCAACATGGCTAGCCTGACTGAACTGTCTAACATGCAACAACTTTCATCTTCAGTCCATCTGCCGAATGACCGTCCTCTTCCTCTTGGCTGGCATAACTAAGCATAACCTCCAAAGCTGCACGCGCGAAATAGTCAAACGCAGCTGACGCACGCCGGCGTACACATGATGTAACCCCTCCCTTCGTTGAAACCAATAGTATGTCTGCTGCAGAGCCCCAGAGCTCCAATAGTGAGTATGTCTGCTGCAGAGCCGCAGAGCCAGGAACAAGTCACACACATTCTACAAACGTGTCTAATGTGAAATATATAAGCATATAAGCAAAACTAGATTTTAGGTCTGTGATGAAAAAGGGCCTCGCGGGAAGGGGGGCCTCGCAAAAAAAAAAAAAAAAAAAAAAAAAAATAATAAAAAAAAAAATAAATAAAATATATTTTCTTTTTATTTATTTTTTATTTTTTTTGTGCGAGGCCCCCCTTCCCGCGAGGCCCTGTGCGACCGCACTGCTCGCACACCCCCTGAGGCGGCCCTGCGTACACAGGTCCTACGCACACCTGTCTTGATAAATATCACTTTGATCCTACGCTGGAGCTCGTGCACTGTTTTATGCATTTGCATACCAGAACCGCCCCGATTATCCATATATGGTAATGGAACACCCCCATGGGATGTGAAATAATGGACTGACCCGAGCGAACTCTGAGAGATTGTTCACAGAGGCGCTGCCGAACCAAGATATAATATGATGTGTTTAATATAATGTGTGTAGAGGCATATGATACAATCTATTTTGTTGTTGCTATTAGGTAGCCTATATGAATTACATATAATAGCAGCCAGCCCATAGCCTACATTATGCAACAGTTACTTGCGCATATATAATAACACACAGCCCTGCGAAGCCTGCATACAGTAAACTAACTTGATCATTAATCTAGCTGTTGTATCTTTACGCTTATGAAAACATTAAATAATATGTATAGGCTATAGGCCGTCGCTTTACATTAATAGCCTATATTCTCAAATTGCATTTAATGGCTATCCGACTCGAGTCCTCGCTATCCTCGCGGACGGACCAGTATACCTTTATATCATATCATATTCATATTCATATCATAGTTTACTCTATCAGCCTACCAGCATGTAATACGTTCTTTGTTAGAACTCAACTCGTTATTATTTTGCGCATAGATTGCAGAAATACGGGAACGTTTCGATTTAGGCTTTGACATTGTAAAACTAAATAAGTGAAATTCTGTAAGCAGAATACAAGTCATGATATCACCCACACAATATATGCTCTGTATCCAGAGCATGTATGCTTTTCATTCATTTAAGACACATTTATTGCAAGGGTTTTGTAATACACATACACTCAACAAATAACCTCTGTTCTCGTTGTAATGCGTTTTTTATTCTTTCTTATAGGAAGGGGGAAGAACACTATATCGTGGGTGTTCATATGACTTGTATTCTGCTTACAGCTTCGGGGTTCCACTTATTACTTTTAACAATGGCAAAGCCTTTTAAATATAATCAAAACTTTCCTGTATTTCTGCAATATATGCGCAAAATAATAACGAGTTGAGTTACGCGGAGCGCAGTCAGTCAGTACACCCCGTATATTCCGATATATAAACCATACTGCATTCATTCAGAAGGAAGAAAGACCTATTATTCCAAATGCTATTAGGGTTTTGACCATAATTACACTACTGTTGCTATTTTACAATGAACTATAATGAATTACGGGGGTCATACAGAACACGTCAGTCAAGCTTATTTCCGCATTGAAACTAATGCATGAAACTGATGAGAGCTATGCCGTCCGTCTGCAGTCCCCATATTCTACCACGGGGTGCCAGCTACGCATGCTCCGAGCTGTGCTTAGATATACGCACAAAGTCAAGTTCACGTTCAAATTGATAAGTCACACACTTTGCTTAGAAATGATCGTACGCACGGGTTACGCACATATCTGTGCGTACGCAACGTTGATAAATGAGGGCCCATATGGACTTTGCCTCTGAATATAAGTGTATAGGTTGTTTAGCTTAAATACTTAGAGGAGAAGGAGTTGATTTTGCCTTTAGTAATGCCTTCCTACTGGTCCTGTTATGGTTTGTAACCGACCCCAATCGCACAACACAAGACAGGTATGAGAGTAAGCCAAGAACTGGGCATTTATTGAATAACAAAGAAAAACGGCACTGTCCCTTTAAGGGAGAACACAAATTACTGGATAACAAGAAGGGAAAGGTACAGTGCCTTTAAGAGGCGAGCTGGCTAAGGGGAAGGCTAAGGGAAGGCTAACGGAACAGGGCCGGGGCAAGGGACAAGGCAGGAAACAGGGAGGACTAGGAGGACAGGGCAGGGAGGACTAGGAGGACTAGAGAGGGGAGACAGGGACAGAGGCCCGCGGAGGCGGGCTGGGGACAGGGAGGACTAGGAGGACTTGAGTGGGGAAACAGGGACAGAGGCCCGCAGAGGCGGGCTGGGGAGAGGGAGGACTGGAAGGACTAGACAGGGAGGACTAGGAGGACTAGAGAAAAACAGGGTAAGGCCTTGGAACAGGGCGAGGGCTGGAGCTGCATACTGGGACTGAGAAAACAGGGTAAGGCCTTGGAACACAAGCATTAATGAATGTTGCTGCTCTGCAGCTTCTCCCGGGATGGTTAGTCTGGGGAAGCAGGTGGGTACATCAGAGCCGCTCTGCAGACTTCTCTCGGCAGATCTCCGAGGTGGGTAAACGGGACCGAGAGGGAGAGAGGGAGTGGGTTAGCTCAGAGTACAATGGGGAACAGAGCAGGTGACAGGAGAGGTGACTTGTCCCAAAAACAGAGTAAACCAAGTGACTGAATCTTCGGTGTATATACACACTGTGAGTAACGTCCCAAACACAATTCCACGTGATAGAAATCTTCGGTGCAAATTAAACACTGTGAGCGAAGTCCCAAAATACAAATCCAAGTGATAATATCTTCGGTGTGTAAACACACAGTGAGCGATGTAAAGGCCAAAATATTATCCCAATGAAACAATCCAAAAAGCTGACGCTGGGTGAGTGACAGTCTGACAAAAAGCTGGATCTCTTCAGTGTCTTTAAACACACGAAAAACGAATAGGATAAAAGACAGTCATAAAAACTCACCCAGGCGCTGTGCGTAAAGAGAGTAGGATCAAAACGGGGCGAGCGCGTCGCCACGGGGAACCGGGTGTCCAAGCGGAGGTCTGAGTGGTGCGCGACTGCTTGGAGTGCGCGCCGGTACGGAGGGCGCATCTGGCGCGGAGGTCTGAGGGGTGCGCGACTGCTTGGAGTGCGCGCCGGTACGGAGGGCGCCTCTGGCGCGGAGGTCTGAGGGGTGCGCGTCTGCTTGGAGTACGCGCCGGTACGGAGGACGCATCTGGAGTGCGTCTGAATGCGCGTCTGGGGTGAAGAGCGCGTCTGCGCGGAAGAGCGCGCCGGCTCGGAGAGACGCATCCTCCCGTAGAGTATTAGGAAGCGATGCGCGTATGGGCGTCTGCTGTGCGGAGGTCTGAATGCGCGTCTGGGCATCTGCTGCGCGGAGGTCTGGATGCACGTCTGGACGTCTGCTGCGCGGAGGTCTGAAGTGGAACACTGGAATACCTCCCGTGGAAGTTTTAGAGAGCGCAGTCCAGTGTCTCCTTTCAGGCAAACGGAGACAGGAGGCGAAGGCTAGAGTGCATCTCACGCCGGAGATGAAAGCAGCATAAACAGACAGAGAACCTCCCGAAGGAGTCTTGGTGATAGGGATATGATAGGGAATGATACGGGACGACCCGACAAGGCTAGAGGGGAGAGCGAGGTACTTAAAGACCACAGGGGTGCTAATTAGAATACACAACAGGTGCGTGATGGTAATTGATAATCGAACTAGAAGTGTGTGTTCGGCACCAGACCAATCAAACACATAATGACAGGTAGTCCAAGGGTGTGGCTGGTGAAGAGCAAACGAACGCGAGGGTGGGGGCTAGTGAGGTGAGGAGACAGGGAATTCAATTGATTAACAGAAAACTAAAGGAACAGGGCGAGTAGGCTTAAAGGAACAGAGCGAGTAGGCTTAAAGGAACAGAGCGAGTAGGTGAGCAAAGGACAAAACCTCACAGGTCCATTATGTTAAATGTATTGATGCTCACATATGCCTTGAGGTCGATGTTTAATCATCTCTCTATCATAGACTAAACTAAATCTGTAATGTTTAATCATCTTTATCATAGACTAAACTAAGTCTGTAATGTTTAATCATCTCTATCATAGACTAAACTAAACCTGTAATGTTTAATCATCTCTATCATAGACTAAACTAAATCTGTAATGTTTAATCATCTCTATCATAGATAAAACTAAATCTGTAATGTTTATTACATCTCTATCATAGACTAAACTAAATCTGTAATGTTTTATCATCTCTATCATAGATAAAACTAAATCTGTAATGTTTAATACATCTCTATCATAGACTAAACTAAATCTGCAATGTTTAATACATCTCTATCATAGACTAAACTAAATCTGTATTGTTTAATCATCTCTATGATAGACTAAACAAAATCTGTAATGTTTAATCATCTCTATCATAGATAAAACAAAATCCGTAATGTTTAATCATCTCTATCATAGATCAAACTAAATCTGTAATGTTTAATCCATCTCTATCAAAGATCAAACTAAATCTGTAATGTTTAATCCATCTCTATCATAGATCAAACTAAATCTGTAATGTTTAATCATCTCTATCATAGATAAAACTGAGTACTGTCGAGAGAGGGTGAGAGGGAAAGAGAGAGAGTTGTTATTACCTGGTAGTGAGTTGTTATTACCTGGTAGTGAGTTGTTATTACCTGGTAGTGAGTTGTTATTACCTGGTAGTGAGACGTTATTACCTGGTAGTGAGTTGTTATTACCTGGTAGTGAGTTGTTATTACCTGGTAGTGAGATGTTATTTGGTAGTGAGTTGTTATTACCTGGTAGTGAGTTGTTATTACCTGGTAGTGAGTTGTTATTACCTGGTAGTGAGATGTTATTACCTGGTAGTGAGTTGTTATTACCTGGTAGTGAGTTGTTATTACTTGGTAGTGGATTGTAATTACCTGGTAGTGGATTGTAATTACCTGGTAGTGGATTGTAATTACCTGGTAGTGGATTGCAATTACCTGGTAGTGGATTGTAATTACTTGGTAGTGAGTTGTTATTACCTGGTAGTGGATTGTAATTACCTGGTAGTGGATTGTAATTACTTGGTAGTGGATTGTAATTACTTGGTAGTGGATTGTAATTACTTGGTAGTGAGTTGTTATTACCTGGTAGTGGATTGTAATTACTTGGTAGTGGATTGTAATGACTTGGTAGTGGATTGTAATTACTTGGTAGTGAGTTGTAATTACTTGGTAGTGGATTGTAATTACTTGGTAGTGAGTTGTTATTACCTGGTAGTGGATTGTAATTACTTGGTAGTGGATTGTAATTACTTGATAGTGGATTGTAATTACTTGGTAGTGAGTTGTTATTACCTGGTAGTGGATTGTAATTACTTGGTAGTGGATTGTAATTACTTGATAGTGGATTGTAATTACTTGGTAGTGAGTTGTTATTACCTGGTAGTGGATTGTAATTACTTGGTAGTGGATTGTAATTACTTGGTAGTGGATTGTAATTACCTGGTAGTGGATTGTAATTACTTGGTAGTGAGTTGTAATGACCTGGTAGTGGATTGTAATTACTTGGTAGTGAGTTGTTATTACCTGGTAGTGAGCATGTGCTTGCTGTGCTGAGTTCAGTGTCACATTGCATAGTTTACAGTACAGCGGTTTACACAGTTCCTCCAGCCCCTGGGACCCATCCTGGTCCTCCATGCCCAGCAACACGCCCTCATCCTGTGGCTGCTCGCAGCCTGTGGCCTCCTGACCAGGGAGAGAACCAGGCAGAGGGCCAGAAACAGGGCCAGAGAGAGGGCCAGAGAGAGGGCCAGAGACAGGGCCAGAGAGAGGGCCAGAGAGAGGGCCAGAGAGTGGGCCAGAGAGTGGGCCAGAGAGAAGGCCAGTTAGAGGGCCAGGGAGAGGGCCAGGCAAAAGGCCAGATAGAGGGCCAGAGAGTGATCCTGGGGTTGGGGCTGGTCCAGGTAGTCTTGGGGTCTGCTTTGAAAGGGCTGAGGGTCCTGACAGGGGGCTATGGGGAAGGGGGAACTGTCCAGGACCAGGGGCCACTACTGGTAGGTTGGGGGTCATCGGTAGGGGGCCCAGAGGTTGTGCAAGGTCCATGTTTGTGGGGCCCAATGTGTGTGCCATGGGCGAGAGCCCCAATGCCTGAGCGGGGGTCATCGGTGGGGGCCTCAAGGTATGTGCAGGTGTGATAGGTGGAGCCCCCAACGTGTGTTCAGCAGTGATGGGTGGAGGCCCCAGAGGCCGGAGGCCCAATGCCTGAGCAGGGACCATGGTTGTGGGCACCAGGGCCAGCAGGGGGGCCATCGGCGGGGGGCCCAGCTGGTGGAATAAGTCCATCTGTTGGAAGAGATGTTTGGGATGTCTGAACAGGTTGTCTGGGCCTGGAGAGAGAGAGAGGAGAATAAACACTCAAAGTGCAGTTTCACAAACACTACATGCATACACTACATTCATAGACTACATTCACACTACATTCATAGACTACATTCATACATTACATTCATACACTACATTCATACACTACATTCATAGACTACATTCATACACTATATTCATAGACTACATCCATACACTACATTCATAGACTACATTCATAGACTACATTCATACACTACATTCATACACTACATTCATACACTATATTCATACACTACATTCATAGACTACATTCATACACTACATTCATACACTATATTCATACACTACATTCATACACTACATTCATAGACTACATTCATACACTACATTCATACACTATATTCATACACTATATTCATACACTACATTCATACACTATATTCATACACTACATTCATACACTACATTCATACACTACATTCATAGACTACATTCATACACTACATTCATACACTACATTCATAGACTGCCGCTACTTGCCGGGAGGAATTTGAACCGTCCCTCCTCCACCTGCCTACAGCAACCTCATTTGAACACTTTGTATTTAGATGCAAGTCCCCTTTTCCCACGACCATAGTGCTTATCTATCGCCCCCCCCCCCCCCCCCCCAAAACCCAACTCAGCCTTCATCCCAGAGATCCACGAACTCCTCTCTACACTCTGCACAACCCCCGCTAATATTATGATTCTTGGAGACCTAAACATCCATGTCAATAACCACTCCTGTACTGGACTGTCCCCACATACTCTAAGGCAGTGGTTCTCAACTGGTCTAGCCTCAGGACCCAACATTTTCCTTAGTCATTAAGTTGCGACCCAAATTTTTTAACCACTATGATTTATTTCAAATTTTCTTTTTTGCAGTAATACACAATCTTTCATGCACTGTTAAAACATGAAATAAACTCAAAAAAGTGCAACAAAAGTGCAACTAGGGCTAACAACCCAATGAAATGAAATAATAATAATAATAAATAATATATTCTTCTTAGCAGACTTCTTAGCTTAACATCCCAGGGAACTAATGGGATAACTGGGGATGTTGTTTGCTCCTGACAAGAGTCTCAAAGTCTGGGGTGATGGTAGACAAAGCAACTCTGAGGTCATGCTCAATGTCCAATCTGTTTCTCTGCTTTGTCTTCAGCTGGACCAGAGCTGAGAAGCCACTTTCACAAAGATAGGTAGTGCAATTTTTAAAAATTTTAATTAACTTTTTAATTTTTTTTACTCACATCCGCAACCCACTCAAAATGGCCCCGCAACCCACTTTTGGGTCGCCACCCACCAGTTGAGAAACACTGCTCGAAGGGACACACACTGGACCTGGTCATCACTAACTTCACCCCTGTCAACAACCTTCAGGTCTACGATCTTGGTGTCTCAGATCTATGATGACCATCTCTATGGAACTGCCTTTCCCCTCCCCCCACACCAAGCCCAAAGATCGCAGCCGCCTGGTACACAGACGAGCTGCGGCGGATGAAGACGGCTGGCCGTGCCAAACACACAGTCCCTCAGAGTCACACGGTCAAAATACTACTCCAACTAGGGATGTCCCGATCACGTTTTTTTGCTCCCGATCCGATCCCGATCGTGTGATTTTGAGTATCTACCGATACCGATCTTTCCCAATCCGATCAAAAAAAATTATCTTTTTCTTTAACTTTTTTTTTTTATTCAACAAACATGACCATGTTCACGTCTTAAACTCATACTGAGGCCTTAGTTTTGGTTTTAAATTGCATATCGCTGCTGTCGGGACAAAACCTCATAACTCCATTTTTTTATATTTTTTTTATTATATAAATCAACTCCATAGATCATCCTCCATATTGTGTGTGTGGGTTTTACAAAGTTTAAACAATGGGAAAGCATTAAACCGATCATCTGTCTAAACCTCCTAACTCTATTCACCCTCAAATCTGTGTTCGTTTTTTTCATCTGCTGAAAAGTTGTGTTTTTGGAGTTATGAGGTTTTGTCCCGACAGCAGCGATATCATCATTCATTTATTTATTGTCACACAGAGCAGAAGAATTTTGCCAAAACAAACCAATAGTATCCAGCTGTAGAACGGCAGACCAGCCACACTCTCAGACCCAAACGCATTTCCTTTTCCATTTTCACTTTGGCTGCCTAAGGTTAAATTCATGATATACCATAGATTGCCAGCGCTATTTGTCTATGGAGAAAGTCCCCTTCTTTGCAGGGCTATAACTTTTTAAATTCTATTGCTACATTGCCATTATTAGGGCCCATTCAAAGTCCTATATGTATTGTTCATTGTGTAGCAACGTTAAACTTTTTCATTCATAGTAAAGTATGGTCTAATGTATAAGTATGTTTTCATCTCTTTCTGCAGCTTTCTCCAGAACGTGATATATAGCCCCAAATGCATTATATTGATGATGAAATACAGTTTGATGGCAATCAGCGCGATATAAAAAATTCCAACTAGACGTACTTCTAGAAGTTACTACACGTCATCTGATGTTGACCGGATGGGCGAGGGGGCGTTTATAATTCCGTGGGCAGCGTTATACCAATCATCTAATGTGGGTCAAATGTTGATAATAGCAGTTAGTATCGAAGACGGTAACGTTACACGCTGAAACTCACCCCAGTCTCCGCGCGCCGTTGGGCGATCATCGTAGAGTAGAAATCTTATCATTATGGGATATATTTTTACCCGGTCCATCTCCAGCTTGTATAATGGTATATACGTCCAAATCATGTTGTTTATCGAGTTATTGCCAATCGATCACCGTGTAGCGTGACGAGCCAGAGTCCCATGACCTATAGCGAGCGCCCGGAAGTACTATGGACGTCTAGCACAACCTCTATGCCACATCCTGTTTGGCGATTGCGCCGATCGGCCACCAGATGGCGCTCCTGAACCGCCAGAGAGCTCAGTGGGTCCTGCTGGTGGATCTTAGGCCAGCGGAGGGGACATATGAATCCGATCGCAGATTTTTGAAATATTGATATAAGGACGACGTAACGCGTCCTCCGGCAACTTTAGCATGGCCAGCAAACGGCAGCCAAAGTGTTATTTATACATCAAATGGTTTATGTCAAGGATTGCAATGCCTCGCTTGAATGAAGTTAACTTTTCACCTGGATAACGTCAACATTCAGGGTGAATGTAATGTGAGAAATTGAAAAAAAAAAAAAAAAAAAAATTATTTGGGTCTGAGAGTGTGGCTGGTCTGCCGTTCTGCAGCTGGATACTATTGGTTTGTTTTGGCAAAATTCTTCTGCTCTGTGTGACAATAAATAAATTAATGATGATATGCAATTTAAAACCAAAACTAAGGCCTCAGTATGAGTTTAAGACGTGAACATGGTCATGTTTGTTGAATAAAAAATTAAAAGTTAAATAAATAAATAAATAAAAATGTCAGATTTTTTTTTTTTTTTTGCCGATCCCGATCTTCGAAAATCACGTGATCGGCCCCGATCCCGATCACGTGATCGGATCGGGACATCCCTAACTCCAACATCATCAAAAATAGCCCTGGAAACAAACAAAAATACTCTTCAGTAGTACCATCACCCACCTCCTCAGACCACAAAACCCCTCTGACTCCGAGGCCACAGAGGACAAATAATTGTATCTCCTTCTCCAGGAATAAAGTGGACGCCATCCGCTCTCTGCTCTCCAGCTACACAACCCTTCCTGTCCAGACTACTGAACCACGGCAACAAATAAAAGCATCCACCTGTTCCTTGGACCCTTTCCCCACAGCCCTGGTGAAGTCCCATCTCTCTGCCATAAACCCCCTCGTCACCAAGGTCTTAAACCACTCCCTCCACTCCGGCCAAGTACCATCTGCACTTAAAACACCTGTCACCAGGCCCCTTCTCAAGAAACCCACCCTCATCTAAATAAGAATACCTTGAAGACTCTAACAGGAGCACTCATTCAAGGTTTCTATGACTATGCTTGCAGTGCACCTCATGGTACCAAAGCACCTCAACGGCCCTAAAAACAAGGCTCCAAACATCACAAAACAAAACTGGTCAGACTACTGCTTGGCTACTCCTAAAACACACCTTACTCCTGCCCATTTTGACAATAGGATGGCTTAGAGTAGACGACAGAGTACAGCAATTTGCAATGGGCCTGGTCTACAAGATACACTACACCACTAAGATACCCATGTACCTGTCGAAAGTCCACGACCACAACACCAGAGGGAGTTCCACAAATCACGTTCAACCCAGATTCTGCTCAAACAAGGGACGAAACACGTTTTGCAATTATGCCACAATAATGTGGAACGCCCTACCCACAGCCGTAAAGGAATGTGAATGAATCCCTACCCTCCTTCAAAACCGCTCTCAAAGAGCACCTACGGGTGGCTGCAATTAGAAACTGATAAGATAAACCCAATGGAAAAACATGCACAACAGATCGCTAACGCTGTCACGTCCCTGACGAAGACGGACAGGAGCACTTGGATCGGTCCCCAGGCGCGGCGCACGCTGCAGCCCTTGTCTGCTCCCGGCTGCCCTTGGGGGGAAGGACGACGGGATGGGAAGTGCAGAGAACATTTCATCAACGACTCAGTGCATGTGTGTGCGTGGTTGTGTGTGGGTCGCCCATCGCATGTGTGTGTGTTAAAAAACTTATGATAAAATGATAATATGATAAAACTCAACTGACTAATGATACAATATGATAAAACTCAACTGACTAATGATACAACTCAAACTGACTAATGATACAATATGATACAACTCAACTGACTAATGATACAATATGATACAACTCAAACTGACTAATGATACAATATAATACAACTCAACTGACTAATGATACAATATGATCAAACTCACATTAAGACAAAGACCCTGCGGCTGCAGAGATGGAGAGATGACAGAGAGAGAGAGAGAGAGAGAGAGAGAGAGAGAGAGAGAGAGAGAGAGAGAGAGAGAGAGAGAGAGAGAGAGAGAGAGAGAGAGAGAGAGGGAGAGAAAGAAAGAGAGAGAGAAAGAAAGAGAGAGATGAGTTTCTAGTGCGATGGGCTGAAGATTATACTGAGCTGCTCTGCCTGAAGCCACATACGGTCCACTACACACATACACACACATCCACACACATCCACACACACACACACACACACACACACACACACACACACACACACACACACACACACACACACACACACACACACACACACACACACACACACACACACACACACACACACACACACACACACACACATGCTTTATTTATATCCACTAAAGTACATTAAGGACATAAACACTAACAGTGCAATTAGCTCATTGGGAGTCATTCAATTACATGGATTAATTGTGACTGTGCAGCACCCATCGTACACATACAATATTAAGACAGAGGATGTTTCAAATGTGGGTTAACAGATACAATAGCATTTCTGTAAGACTATATCTACTCTATGGGTACAAAAAGCAACGCCGTCTACAAATAGGCCCTACCAATCATAGCAGATATAGAGCAATACCTTGCTAACTGTTTAGCCTTTCTCTTGGAGATGTGGGTCATCTGAAGGCCCCTAACCACCAGCTTGTGAACATGACCCAGGCTGCCAAAATGTCTTACTAAAAGTTGACACTTGTAGCCTAGTTGTGAGATGTTCAGCTTGAGCTGCTGATATTTCAACAACTTGGTTAAAAAGGATTTCTCCAGGCTGTGGTCGAAAGGTACAGCCAACCTCTAGAATAAACACCTTTTAAACACCACACACACACACACACACACACACACACACACACACACACACACACACACACACACACACACACACACACACACACACACACACACACACACACACACACACACACACACACACACACACACACTGTACACACACACACACACACACACACACACACACACACACACACACACACACACACACACACACACACACACACACACACACACACACACACACACACACACACACACACACACACACACACACACACAGACACAGGTCCTTCCAACTAATCTTCCTCTTCTCTACACTTTCCCAGTTCATCCACTGTCCCTGCTTAGCCTGGGCTACAGCCTTTGTACACCTGACTACTTCCTCTTGTCGCCGTACTAGCTTCACTACCAGCTTCCTCCTTTCTGTGGGACCTGCTTTACTCCATGCTGGCTTCCCTGAGCTGAGCCCCAGGCCTCCGGCCTTGTTGCACTTTACCTACAATGTCTGTATTCCTAGGAGCTGCCTCTGCTTCCTGTACTGCTTGTCTTGGGTTCCATTTCCTCCCTCTAGTTGGATTTGGGACCAAGTTACTAACTATTGTATTGTAGCGATCCTGGGATTTGGGTCGGTTGGTCAGCCGAGCTGTCACTCTGTACTCCACCATCGCAGGGCTGGCAGCGACGCTATTGGTCGCGCGAGCCACGGGTTGACAGAGTCGAGGGGACAGGGGCTGACCTGGGGAAGGTATAAGAGGGTGTGGCACCCAGCGTGCGCTCTCTTGAAGCATGGGAATTAGTAGGGATGAGTCGTTTGTACCGAAGCTATACCTGATGCTTGTGAATAAAGAACTACAGTGAGAACTAACAACCTGCCTCGAGAGTCGTGAATAACGTGGTGCAAAACCAAGCAATGTTACACTGGTGTCAGAAGACAAAAAAAAAGAGGAGGAAGAGGAAGACGCTTCGCTCGGCATCAGAAAAAGTCAGGTCAGGAGACATGGACGAGGACGTTGAGAGCCATGAGGAGGCGAGAGGGTTCCATGGAGGCTTTGCGGGGTGCCATTTCCCGCCGGACGGAGTTGACCCGGGAGGTGAGCAAAGATGGCGGCGCCCATGGCACATGGCGGGCTCGACGGCGTGTACGACCGGAAGACCTCGGGAGCCGCTGCAGGGGTTGGCAGAGGACAGTGGTGGCCTGGCTCGGCGGGCATGAGGACATGTGCCGAGTGTTCGGAGCACACAGCGGACTATGTTTTGTACAGAGCCGTGGTCGAATGGAACTCTCTGCATTGGTAGAGCCATGATGGAAATGTAACTCTCTGACGGGGTACTGTGAACTGTGTGCGGTGTACGCGGTACTGTGAACTGTGTACGGGCTACTGTGAACTGTGTGTACTGTGTACTGTGAACTGTGTACGGGCTACTGTGAACTGTGTGTACTGTGTACTGTGAACTGTGTACGGGGTACTGGGAACCGTGTGGGTCTGGGTACTGGGTGGGTCTGTGTACTGTGGGGGTTAGATTTAGCTACTGTGTATAGCGGGTATTGGGGTGGGGCTAGCAGTTAGCGTAGCCTCGCCCCCGGTGGTTAGGTGTAGCCACCGGCAGCGTCGTGTAGCTAGCTGCGCATAGCATTGTGTGGGGTGGGAAGCAAGACGTCTCTGTTATTGGGGAGGGCGTCTCTCTGTCGGTCTGGGAACAGGAGGACGCGAGCAACCTGGAACCAATGAGATTTGGTGGTTGTCGTCTCTTGGGGCTTGACAGAGAGGGTTGCAGCCGGTAACCAACAGAGCACGACGGGGCTAGCAGTGAGCGTGGCATCGTAACCGGTGGTTAGGTATAGCCACCGGAAGTGCCGCGTGGCTAGCTGCTGGCCTAGCATTGTTGAGGGGGGGGTAATTTTGTGGACTGGGGGTAGTTTTGGTTCATCCCTCTGGGCGAGGGACTTTATTGTAGGGGGTAATGTAGCAACCCTGGGATTTGGGTCGGTTGGTCAGCCGAGCTGTCACTCTGTAATCCGCCATCGCAGGGCTGGCAGCGACGCTATTGGTCGCGCGAGCCGCGGGTTGACAGAGTCGAGGGGACAGGGGCTGACCTGGGGAAGGTATAAGAGGGTGTGGCACCCAGCGTGCGCTCTCTTGAGGCATGGGAATTAGTAGGGATGAGTCGCTTGTACCGAAGCTATACCTGATGCTTGTGAATAAAGAAGTACAGTGAGAACTAACAACCTGCCTCGAGAGTCGTGAATAACGTGGTGCAAAACCAAGCAATGTTACAGTATATTTGCTCCCTGATAGCAACAACTCTGTTCTCACCTTCACACACTTAAATTAAACTCCTCTGTCAGACTAGCTCATGGAGAATGCCTTTCCCATACAATACTTCATACTATCATGTTACTTCTCTAGTAACCTTTTTGTACAAGGCACTGTCCTGGTCACTAATGTCATGTCATCTATGTAAGCCCTAATAGGTGGGAGGTGCAGACCGCCTACGACCCATTTTGAGGCTCTAATAATTACTTCCATTGCATTGTGAACGCTAGTGGGTAAATAGTAGACCCTGCCACAATGCATATCTCTAGTCTCTGCCATGCTGTTGTAAAATCTGTAGTACTAAAACACATTATAATATATTGGAAGTATGCTTTCACCAAGTTTACAATCACCCCTGGCACTTTAGCCTCTTAACAAGTGGGCAGAAAAGTGGCATTTTTTTTTTACTTGAACTTGAGGACTGCATACTTTTTTTGCAAACCAAAATACTATACGTTATACTTATAGCACATACATAAGCCTGGTCTCTTTTGAAAGATAACACTCAGATGTCATGATACTGCCAGATCATAACTTTGTGTTTCCCAGTTAGTCGTGTTATTCTGCTCTCAGCTCTCGTATAGTTATCTAGTCCGTTGTTCTCTGACCGTGCCTAACCCTTTGTTGTCCTCCTATCCCCGCAGTCCTACCTGGCTCTTCACCCTGATCTCTGGCTCTCGATAAACGTGTTCTGACCTCCGCCTGCCTGACAACTCTCCTTGCCTTTTGAGGCAAGTACCAGTTTTGACCCCTGCCTGTCTGACTACCCTGTCCCGCGCACGCCCCTGGACGGTACGAGAATCTCCCCTGTGTAAATCAACCTCTGCCTGAAGACCTGTCTATACTATTGTATTAAATATACCCATACCGGGTTTTAACAAGACCTGTCTGCCGTTTCTCATTGTCTGCATATTGGGTTCAATACGCCTAGTCGTGACAAGAATAGTCATTCTTACACATTATACTCTACGGAATAGTCATTCGTACACATTCTACTCTACGGAATAGTCATTCGTACACATTCTACTCTACGGAATAGTCATTCGTACACATTCTACTCTACGGAATAGTCATTCGTACACATTCTACTCTACAGAATAGACATTTGTATAGATGATATTATACAGAATAGTCATTCTTACACATTCTACTCTACAGAATAGTCATCCGTACACATTCTACTCTACAGAATAGACATTTGTATAGATGATATTATACAGAATAGTCATTCTTACACATTCTACTCTACTGAATAGGCATTTATACACATTCTACTCTACAGAATAGACATTTGTAGATGATATTATACAGAATAGTCATTCTTACACATTCTACTCTACAGAATAGTAATTTGTATAGATTATCTTCCACAGAATAGTCATTCTTATAGATTATATTCTACAGAATAAATTTCTTTACACATTCTACTCTACAGAATAGCCATCTGTATAGATTATATTCTACAGAATAGTCATTCTTACACATTCTACTCTACAGATTAGTCATTCTTACACATTCTACTCTAAAGAAAAGTCATTCGTACACATTCTACTCTTCATAATAGTCATTCGTACACATTCCACTCTACAGAATAGTCAATATTACACATCCTACTCTACAGAATAGTCATTCGTACACATTCCAAAACTCTGGTTTTGCTGTTACAGAGGAAAAACAGTAATAATAATAATGGCTTGGATTTATATAGCGCTTTTCATGACACCCAGAGCGCTTCACAGAGTCCAGTAGGCTGAGAGAATAGAGACATCTCCTTGATAATCTGTTAGAAAACAGGCTGTTTCTTTAGCTGCGTTCTGTTGTGTCACATCAATTATAAAGCGACGCGAAGCTTCCCGCTGCTGTGATTGTGTCTGCTTCAGTAGCTGCTTCAGTAGCTGCTTCAGTGGGTGCTTCAGTGGGTGCTTCAGTGGGTGGCCAGCAGACTGTAAGGAACACTATCACACTGTATTATTCTACTGTATGGAACACTATCACACTGTATTATTCTACTGTATGGAAAACTATCACACTGTATTATTCTACTGTATGGAAAACTATCACACTGTATTATTCTACTGTATGGAAAACTATCACACTGTATTATTCTACTGTATGGAACACTATCACACTGTATTATTCTACTGTAAGGAACATTATCACACTGTATTATTCTACTGTATGGAACACTATCACACTGTATTATTCTACTGTATGGAACACTATCACACTGTATTATTCTACTGTAAGGAACACTATCACACTGTATTATTCTACTGTATGGAACACTATCACACTGTATTATTCTACTGTATGGAACACTATCACACTGTATTATTCTACTGTAAGGAACACTATCACACTGTATTATTCTACTGTATGGAACACTATCACACTGTATTATTCTACTGTATGGAACACTATCACACTGTATTATTCTACTGTAAGGAACACTAGGAGGAATTTAAAGCTACAATGTGTAAGACTTACCATCACAAATTTTCTTTTATTATTATTTTGCTCCATAACACATCTTAAAGTAATAATCTCTAATGGTTTCATCCAACTGATAAAACACGATAGCAATTCATTCTATACGCAGGTCATGAACGTTTGCTGGTGTATGGTAGGACATTCCTGTTCTAAACCCTGGTGTCTGGTAGGACATTCCTGTTCTAACCCCTTAATATCTTATCTTATCTTAACACTTTCAGCGCCAGCCGTTTTATCCATCCTTGTAGTCAATGGGCCACGCTTTAAAAGATAGGGATTTTCACTGTGCGTCACGATGTTTGCAGGGCTATATCTATATTCTATATTATAGCTATGGAGACAATACTATGGCTAATTTGACAGTCACTATCTCTCGTCCAACATGTAAAAAAGAGTACATTTCTTCATGTATACGTTCGCGTGTTATACCGTGGTGAATATTGTATAGTTTCAGAGTGATCCTGGAAGCTGCGTTATGGAGCGATATGTGAATTTTGCTAAAGGCGTTCGCGTTGCTCGCCTGGACACGTTACTATTTCCAAATCAAAGGTATATAATAGGTATTTTGTTTCATCATGAATGCATCAAAGGGGGTGGGTCGTTTTTTGATGCACTGATCGTGAGCAACGGCATACGTTTTGGAGTATGTGACATATGATCGTTGCGATCGATGTGAAATCATTGTTGGATCAAAGTAGGATTGATGTCATATAGTCCTTACCTTTACTAGGAGGTATCCCAAAAAGAATATTCCAATTGTCTGATCACGATTTCCAGTATTGATGTCCATCGGGTCCCTGACATGAACTGGCAAAGAATATGCATGAAGTGTGCTGAACGCGTTCCAAAGTGCTTGTATGAAGGTTTCAAAAGGTAGGCGATACTGCCACCTAGCAGGATTCGGCCGGTATTGTACTATCGGGGTCTCAGAATGAGTTCCAATGGTAACACAGAGGTCCGTGAGAGTGTATAGGATATTAAAATAATCGAATACAAGAAAAAACTATGAAAACTATGAAAACGATCAAAAACTATACCCGGGGTTTGGCGCTCAACGCATGGCGAGATAACCCGACTATAGTCGTGGTTGGCCGTGAATGAGTTAAACATGTTATAACATCACACTTCAGTCAGGGCCGTAGCCAGGGTTTAGAAATTAGGGAGGTCCATTAATTTTTTTGGCCCAGACCACCCACCAGTACACCATCCTTGCGGTCCCCTTAAATATGCGTACCTACTGTACTATTCCCCCAAACCACTACAAAGCTGGGTAGTAAGTGCCATGGACAAGGGGACCAGTGTACTCACTCGCTTTTGGCTGAATCTTGTTTTGGGGTGGTGATGTAAAAACACCTGCATCATAGCAGGCTCAGGATGGGCAAAGTAGTCTATAGCCTGTTCATCCCTATCTCTCTCCTCCACAACCTGGCTTGACTAGACATAAGGAGCGAGAGATGATTACAATTAACTGGTACATTCAGGTCCAGAATTGTTGGAATTCCCTGACAAAGATGTGCAAAAAGCTTTACAATTTAAGCAATACCATACTGGTAATGAGCAAATAGTTGTTTATTCAATTAATGCATGGAGCTGTTCCATCTTATTTCATTTGATACTAACTACTCAGTTCATACAGATTTCAAGTATCCAAATATCAATGATGAATATTGCATAAGATTTACACAGTTAATAGATCACCTTTTTGTTTTATATTCATGTTGAGAGGAGTAATAGTTAGATCTTTGTATGTGTGATTTATATGGCAATTAAATCAATGGTGTGCTTGTTTGTTTGGGGAGTTTGACCTACAGTTAATGTGCCTACCACGTGAAGGTGCATGCTCAATGGACAGCACAAAAACTATTTGTGTAGGTGGAGACTAGAGCTACCACAGATAGTAATAAGTTATAAGAGTAAGTAATCCATACCATATATATCCTAATAGTTACCTTATTACCATACTTGGCTGAAAATTAACTTTGCTGCCTGTTGTGAATGTGTTTTTCCCTGTAGGCATACATTTTTTTGCAGTTGAGCAAAAATGTGCAGTTGAGTAGGCTATATGTGCTGTGTTTTTATGTCTTCCATCGAAGACCACCTTGGAAATAAGTGTTTTAATGAATGCTTTTAGGTGATATCCTCAGGAATACAAATTGGTCAAGCTAATTTGTTTTTATGATGTCTTTTTAATTTCCAAATAAAAATCTAATCAAATCAAAAAAGCAGTTTTTGCAGTTGAGCTACAGGTGTTGTATATTATACAGCCTTTTCATGCATCTTTATCAAGGGAACCCTTATCCTAATGATTTTTTAAATAATATTATGATGATACGATATGGACCTAGTAGTTGGGTCATCTGTGGTACTTCGTTTCTCAATGGATTTGTCATCTAAGAGGGTTAATAAACTAATTTAGCTGGGTGAATAAAAAGGCGGGGACAATTTGTGAGAGACCAAAATCCGAAATGGCTGCCGTGGAAGTTCACTTTTTAATGGTTTGACCTACAATGATGCACAATACATGGTACCAGCCCCCTCTCAGTCATGTACCAGCCCCCTCTCAGTCATGTACCAGCCAGCCCCCTCTCAGTCATGTACCAGCCAGCCCCCTCTCAGTCATGTACCAGCCTCCTCTCAGTCATGTATACCAGCCCCCTCTCAGTCCTGTATACCAGCCCCCTCCCAATCATGTACCATTGACCAGCCTCCTCTCAGTCATGTATACCAGCCCCCTCTCAGTCATGTACCAGCCCCCTCTCAGTCATCTACCAGCCCCCTCTCAGTCATGTACCACAGCACCATCTCAGTCATGTACCAGCCCCCTCTCAGTCATGTACCAGCCCCCCTCTCAGTCATGTACCAGCCCCCTCTCAGTCATGTACCACAGCCCCCTCTCAGTCATGTACCACAGCCCCGCTCTCAGTCATGTACCACAGCCCCCTCTCAGTCATGTACCACAGCCCCCTCTCAGTCATGTACCACAGCCCATTCTCAGTCATGTACCACAGCCCCCTCTCAGTCATGTACCACAGCCCCATCTCAGTCATGTACCAGCCCCCTCTCAGTCATCTACCAGCCCCCTCTCAGTCATGTACCACAGCCCCCTCTCAGTCATGTACCACAGCCCCCCCCTCTGTCATGTACCACAGCCCCATCTCAGTCATGTACCAGCCCCCCTCTCAGTCATGTACCAGCCCCCTCTCAGTCCTGTACCAGCCCCCTCTCAGTCATGTACCAGCCCCCTCTCAGTCATGTACCAGCCCCCTCTCAGTCATGTACCAGCCCCCTCTCAGTCATGTACCACAGCCCCCTCTCAGTCATGTACCACAGCCCCCTCTCAGTCATGTACCACAGCCCCCTCTCAGTCATGTACCACAGCCCCATCTCAGTCATGTACCAGCCCCCCTCTCAGTCATGTACCAGCCCCCTCTCAGTCCTGTACCAGCCCCCTCTCAGTCATGTACCAGCCCCCTCTCAGTCATGTACCAGCCCCCTCTCAGTCATGTACCAGCCCCCTCTCAGTCATGTACCACAGCCCCCTCTCAGTCATGTACCACAGCCCCCTCTCAGTCATGTACCACAGCCCCCTCTCAGTCATGTACCACAGCCCCCTCTCAGTCATGTACCAGCCCCCCTCTCAGTCATGTACCTGCACGACTGGTGGGGGGGTGCTTAGTAAGAGATGTGATTGGGCCAGCCCAGTGTCAGTCAGTACCAATGGGCCGCTGTCCCAGCCTAGTAGTGGGCCGGTCGTTGATCAAACTTAAAAAAAAGATATATAAAAAATAATAATAATAATTTCTCCCTTTTTTTTAATATATATGTAATGGATGGTATCGTGAAGCGCAGTCAAGAAGGGCTGGGGTCAGTAGCGGTGCTATGGGTTAAACTCACTCTCACATCCTCAAAGACAGATAGACACGTTGCGATGTAGTGGATTCACCTCTTGGTATAGCGGTCTGTGTTGCTGCCTGCGGTGAGTGCGGTGTGGGAGACTGGGATTCGACTCCCACTCGGGGCATTGAAGTTTGAGGTGACGTTGTCACAACCGTTACAATGGTGCCGATTGACCTGGATGCCTTGGGTGGAGTGGAGTGAGTTTGAGAGGGTGAGTGTAACGGATGGTATTGTGAAGCGCAGTCAAGAAGGGCTGGGGTGAGTAGCGGTGCTATGGGTTTTTTTTTTTTTTTGATCAAATTTTTTTATTGTTATTCACACGAAACAAGACAACACATTAACCACAATCACAATACATAGAACTTCACAAGAAAATAACAAAAACAATAATAATAATAATACAGACTAACAATTATACAGACAAGAGAAAAGAAACAGAGTTCAACCTTCTAAATTAATTCCAAGGGGTACTATCTAATAAATGGTCTTTCCCAGTGTTCAGCCCCGATTCCCGGCCGTGTGACCCTATATTAATAAAACTTACATCTCCAATCCACCACAAGGACAATTTTTTTGGGAACACGACCTGAAAACAGAGCAATGAACCTTCATGAAAAAACTAAAACCTGTAGAGGTGTTCCATAGACTCACAGAGACCGTGTAAAAGTGGCCAAACAGTGAAGAAATAGTTAAATAGCTGCCCCCCCATAATATCCCCAGCTAAACTCAAGATGACAAGACAAAGGACAAGACAGACAAAAACATTTCCTCCTCCCCCTCCCAAGAGACCGCCGGACTCACCCGAACACGCACCCCAACCCCGCTCAGCCGCACACTGCGGTCTTTACCTTCTCAGCTGCTGCGAACCACAGGTCAATTCCAGCCTGCCCCACCCCAATCACCCGGGCTGTGGATATCTCAAGATAAATCACATCCAATAGAGTTAGGGACCAGTTAATCATTGTAAGCTTCTCAGGCTCCTTCCATCTCATTGCTATTAGCTTCTTCGCTGCTGTGACGCCCGCTAGGACAACCCTTTTCAGTTGTACGGACGCGGGTAGTGTCGTTATATCGTTCAGGAGTAGCGTAACAGCTGTGAATGGGATAGTTAAGCCACACAGATCTGAAAGTTTGTCCGTTATTGACCTCCAGAAGCGGGCCACTGGTGGGCAATCCCAATACATATGCATATAAGTGCCGGTGGCCTTTTGAGAGCACAAAGTGCACCGAGAGTCGGTTATCAGTCCCATAGCATATAGCTTCCTAGGTGTAAGATAGGTCCTATGAATATAATTAAAATTAATTTGCTGGTGATTGGGGTTGCGGGAAGATAATGCCACATTTGCCCAAACATCATCCCAGTCAAACTCGGGGTCCAACTCCGGGATATCCACACGCCAGATTGTATCCAATGATACATTTTTATACGTGGATTGAATTAAGAGCGTATAAAAGTCGGAGACAAACCCTCTGGATGTCGTCCTGTCCACTATGAGCCTGAGGAAGGGGTGTGGGTGCAAGGCTTGAGCCCACGGTACGCCATGCGCCCTCAGTGCTGACCTTAGTTGAAGGTAAAGAAAGAAGGACTCGCCGGGAAGATCATAAAATTCTCTTAAGTCCTGAAACGCACGGAGGCCGTTCTTATCATAAATATCCTCCAGAGTATGCACTCCCCTCCTTTGCCATTGAGGAATATTAACCGGCTTGTGTCCAACAAGTAATTGCTGGTTATTAAAAATTGGAGAGTCCAGGTGCCAAGGGCATTTAACCCCACACGACCTCTGTACATTACGCCACGTTTGGATCACGTGAGTTATGATCGGTCCATACCTCAGCCGGCATTTCGAAATAGAGACAGTGGAGTACACTACATCCTGCAATCTTAGCGGAGATACCGCCGCCGCTTCTAAGGAGCGCCACGATACAGCCTCTACAGGGTCCAGCCAGCACATCAGAGGTCTCAGTGAAAAGGACCAGAAATAAAGTTTAAAATCAGGGATTGCGAGGCCCCCATCTTGTTTTCTACGTTGAGTAGTAGCCCTTTTGATTCTCGGGCGTTTGTTATTCCAGACAAACTTAGATACCATCGATTGTACCTTGCGCCAGTGGTCTATTGGAGGGGGCAGGGGGAGCATTGAGCTAATAAAATTTATCCTAGGCAGGATGTTCATTTTGATTATGGAAGCCCGGGCTTGTAAGGAGTTAGGAAGGGACGACCACCTGTCTAGATCCTGGCGTATTTTATCATAAGTACCCGTGAAGTTGTACTTAGTAGTTTGGTTCAGCGTGGGGAATATCTCTATGCCCAAGTATTTAAAATGTCCTACTATGGGGATATCAGCTGGTAGTCGTACCGCCTTGGCCAGTTCATTAAGAGGTAGGCAGGCTGATTTGTTCCAGTTAATCTTAAAACCTGACAATTTACCAAAGTCGTCGATTATCCTCAATAATTTTGTGGCCGACCGGGAGGGGTCGTCCATGAAAATCAGCAGGTCATCCGCATAGAGAGCAATTTTGTGTGGAGTATTGTTGACCATTATGGGGACGATGTCCTCCGATTGCCTAATAAATTGGGCCAAAGGTTCGAGGGAAAGCGCGAACAGTCCCGGGCTCAGAGGGCAACCCTGTCTAGAAGATCTGGAGACCGGAAAGAGTGTGGAACAGTTTTTGCCTGTCAGTATCATCGCAGACGGCGAGGCATACAGGACTTTAATCATATGAATAAAACTCTTTCCAAGACCCATGACCTCAAGTACCTTCCACAGGTATGACCACTCAAGTCTGTCAAACGCCTTCATGGCATCCAAAGACAGAACTGTGGATGGAGTTGTATTGTCTTTACTGTTATCGATTACATGCAACAGCCTCCTAAGATTATCTGCAGCCAGACGCCCCGGGATAAAACCAGTTTGATCGCAGTGTACCAATACAGACATAAATCTCTGCAGGCGACGGGCCAGCACCTTGGCAAACACCTTTAAATCGGCCCCGAGAAGACTCAAGGGTCTATAGCTACCACAATCATTGGGATCTTTGTCCTTCTTGAGAAGTAAAGAAATCAACGCCATATTGACATCTCTTGAGAACTCCCCTTGTTCGATAGCGTAATTGATCATATCGAGCATCAATGGACCCAGTTGGTCCCAGAAAGCTAAATACACTTCGGGTGGAATACCATCCCAGCCTGGTGCCTTACCCCTCTGCATTTCAACAATAGTCTCCCTCAATTCTACGAGAGTAATCGGTCTCCCCAGTTCCTTGGCCTCTTCCTCAGAAATGTGGGGTATCTCAAGCCCGCCAATGAACGATTCAAATTTAGAGTCATCCAGATTACCCTCTGAGCTATATAACTGTGAGTAAAACTCTTTAAAAGTGTCATTG
The DNA here is from genome assembly GCF_963971535.1 of Notolepis coatsorum. Lineage (NCBI taxonomy): Eukaryota > Metazoa > Chordata > Actinopteri > Aulopiformes > Paralepididae > Notolepis > Notolepis coatsorum. Next base: position 78,055,832 of record NC_140167.1, read on the forward strand.
ATCTTTTTCGAGTCAGTAGTGACTGCACCCTGGCTCGTCCTAATCGAGGGGATATCCGAGAAATGATCATTTGAGCGTATTTTCATTGCCAATAGATGGCTAGGTCTGGAGCCGTGAAAATAGTAATTTTGTCTTGTCCTATGTATCAAGAACTCAGACTGTTGTTTAAGTATGGAGTTTATTTCTTTTTTGACTATCTTACGTTGTGTGTTTAGTCGTTCATTATAGTCAGTTTGCAAGGATGCGTATAGGTCCGCATATAATGATTCCAGTCCTTCTAGCTTTTTTGACCGGGATTTTCGCAAATTGGAGGCAAATAGTGTGACATGACCCCTGATGAATCCTTTCAATGCGTTCCACAGGACCCTAGGGTCTTCTACTGTGCCAACGTTGATCTGCAAAAATTCAGCTAGTTTACTCCTGAACTCAGAACAGAAGTCATCGTTCTTTAGCAGGGTCGAATTAAAACGCCATCTGGGAGCTCTTGCGGAGAGCCTGCCAAAGGTTGCCGTAAGGAAAATCCCCTTGTGGTCTGAGAGAGCCAAGGGAACCAATGAGACATCGAAACTATCAAACATATTAGGGGACGCGAATGCATAGTCAATTCGAGAGAAGCTTTTGTGTCTGGCTGACAGGTGAGAGTAATCTTTGAGGGTGGGGTTGCATAAACGCCAAAGGTCTGTGAGCCCTGTGTCTTTAGCCCACATCCTAAGGGCCTTAGAGGCCCGTTTTTGGTCGCTCGTTTCAGAGGGCCCGGACCTATCCATCTCAGCATCCCAGCACGCATTAAAATCGCCACCCACCATGAGAGCGTATCCATTAAGTTCCAACATATTCTTCGTGATTGTATTATAGAACGCTGAATCAAATGTGTTAGGAGCATACAATGCTATTATAGCCATCTTCCTATGCAAGAATTCAACTTTTGCTATAGTAATCCTTCCCTCCGTGTCCGACCATACATCCAAGATTTTGATATCAAGGTTACGTCTTGTAACTATGACTACTCCTTTCGTCTTATCATCGGCTGAGGATGAGGAGATAACGTGATATTGCCGATTTGCCAGTCTTGACACGTCACCTACCAATAAATGCGTTTCACTAAGGAGAGCAAGGTCAATATTTCTCCTCTTCAATAGCCAAAGGACACTGGCACGCTTGTGTGGGGCGTTAAGCCCTCCTGCGTTCCAAATTAAAATATTCAATTTAGCCATGGTCGAGCTTGTATAAATGCGTAGAGAACATACCAGTGCAGCCAGGCTGAGTACAGAGGTGCCGATCCCGGCGGGCCCGGACGGTCAATCCCAGGAGTTCAGAGGAGGAACAATTACACACACATAAAACAGTACATAAAACACATAAAAATACCACCCCAGCTACAACCCCTCCCCCTTCTACTCTAAACCCTAACCCACCCGTCCTAATATAAGGTCCCCTATACCCACTCTCCAATCCCCACCCTATGCCCCATCCCCTGAGGATGGTCATCCTCCTATCACTTCCCACTAGAGACATGGATTAATAAGACGCTCCCCACTCCAACCCCCCTCTAGATAAACCCCTGAGTGAACCCCCACTAGTCCAATAAACACAAATAATAATAAAATAAAATTCAATAAAGATATCGGTCGAAACCCACCTGAGCCCTGGCCCCAACATGAGACAACCATAATGGTAAAAATAGCCATTATTAAATAATAACTCCACATCAACCTGCAGCCCTCTATTTCCGAATCTGCGCTTCAACATCACATTGTTATAGCCCAAAAAGGGTATAGGAAAATTCAAAACAAAATTAAATTAAAGCATCCCAGCCGATAGTCTAAGGCAGGTTCGGGTCACAGGTTAATTGTGCAAAATTGTGTGAACAGTGTCAATTAAACCATGACAAAAAAAAAAGAAGGGGAAAAAAGGGTTATGGTCAAAATGCACCCCTTTAGCTGTCCCTCTGATCAGGCACAACGGCTGAAATGACATAACCTATGTAAGAATAGAATTAAACACATTCATTAATTAATCCGGGGATGGTAATAGGCAACACCTGACACCACCTGTTATCATACATTGTTTCAATAAAGATATCGGTCGGAGCAGTTAGTCCAAGGTAGGATCGAATCACAGTTAAATTGCTCATTCAAATGCCATTAAAACAGCGACAATAATTATTATATAATTACTCAGCATCAGCCCTGTAACCATCTACCTTGGAGTCTGCATATTAATGTCGCAACGTTATAGCATAAGTGGCTCACGGAAAATTCAAAACAAAATTAAGGCGAATCAGCAGTTAGTCCAAGGTAGAATCGGATCACATTTAAATCGCGCATACAGATGACATAAAAACAGCGACAATAGGAAAGAAAAAAGACGGGAAAAGAGGGGCATGGCTAAAGTGCAGGCCATATAACCATATAGCCATGAAGTGCAAGCCATACCCGACCCAACCTGTTATCATATATTGTATATGCATATTCAACCGACCTTGGCATCTACTTGGATCCCAACGCTCAAAAAAAAAACCTGGATATAAAAATAAAAGCATACCAGAAGTTAGTTAGGGACTCGGTCACTCTTGAACTGTGCAAACCAATGTCCCTTTGAACAGCAGCAGCAACCAAAATACGTAACCATTAACGGGTCTCGAATGTCTCAGCGCAGACTATAGGCGAAGCCCGCTGGCCAGCCCGAGGCTAGCGCGTAAGCTAGTGATGAATCCGGATAGCACGTTAGCTTATTATGTACATTGTTCAGCTAGCTCGTTAGCTTCCAAAGAGGCGATACACAAGTACGACCATGAGGTCAGCTTTAGCAAGTAACAGAAGTCATTGGGAAGCCCCGCTAGTTGGATGGGCAGAGGACAGTTAGCATGTCTGGGCATGACAGCAAGTGTTTGTGAATAGTCTACCTAATCAATGGCCCAAACCGCCAAGTCACTCACCCTCCATTGATATCAAGCAACAGACTCGGGTGTCTCCGCGAGATATTCCTTCGCTTTAGCCAACGACCAAAACAAACGCTGACCACCGACCTTCTCCAACACAGATAATTTCGCGGGAGCGAATAACGTGGGCCTCAGGCCTAGTTTCCATAGCTTAGTCAGGACCACCTTGTACTCGGCTCTCTGTGCTTGAACCTCCGGTGTAAAGTCCTCGAAAATGGCCACTTTGTGATCGCCAAGCCTCAGATTACCCCTCCTGGTACGAGCCGACCGCATGATGATTTCTCTCTGCTGGAGTCTGTTCAGCTTGACTATGATGGGCCTCGGCTCTTTGTTCACGCCGGGAGAAAACCTGCCCGCTCTGTAGGCCGATTCACAGATAGGAGGCATAGGGAGGACATCCGTCCCTAGTATCTTCTGCAGCAGTTCGGGCACGGTCTCAGAGAGACGGCCTTCACCGCTGGTCTCCGGTACTCCAACAATCCTGACGTTGTGGCGTCTATCCCGGGACTGCATCTCCTCCATTGCCGACTGTAGTTTGTTGACTTCAGCCTGCCTAGCCAGCAGGGCGGATTCAAGACCCGCCATCTTCTCACACTGTGATGATACCTCCGTTGTTAGCATGGCTAGTTCGTTAGCATTAGCCGAAGAGGCAGCGTGTATCGCCTCCATCTTGTCTGTCAGCGGTACTACCGCCAGCCGAATTTCTTCTGATATCTCACGACGGAGGCTGATACAGAAATCCGCCAACACTTTCTTCTGTGCTTCAGCGATGCGTGTCTCAGAGTCTGCGTGTAGCTTGGTCATGACCAAGAGCACAGCTTCGCTTAACTCCCCGACAGCGGGAGACGGTGCGGCCATGCTCGGCGGTGCCGGTGTCGTGCCTAATTCTTTCATGGCTCTGGTTTCCACCCCCGCCATCGTAGAAAGTCGAAAAAAGTTGATGAATGTATACTAAACACGACGACCTAGCAAACAGATAAAAAACAAATAAAAATAAAATAAAGACTAATGGGGAGAAACGTATATTCAGCACGGTAGAAGGGAGCTCATGTGAAACACGTCTACTCCATGATCGCTCAGCTCCGCCCCTCAGCGGTGCTATGGGTTAAACTCACTCTCACATCCTCAAAGACAGATAGACACGTTGCAAAGTAGTGGATTCACCTCTTGGTATAGCGGTCTGTGTTGCTGCCTGCGGTGTGGGAGATTGGGGTTCGACTCCCACTCGGGGCATCGAAGTTTGAGGTGACGTTGTCAAAACCGTTACAATGGTGCTGATTGACCTGGATGCCTTGGGTGGAGTGGAGTGAGTTTGAGAGGGTGAGTGTAACGGATGGTATCGTGAAGCGCAGTCAAGAAGGGCTGGGGTGAGTAGCGGTGCTATGGGTTAAACTCACTCTCACATCCTCAAAGACAGATAGACACGTTGCGAAGTAGTGAATTCACCTCTTGGTATAGCGGTCTGGTTTGAATCTCCCTCGGAGCATCAAAGTTTGAGGTGACGTTGTCACAACCGTTACATATATATCTTTTTTAATAGTTACAAATAGTTACCGAGGTCCAGACCTCGGTGACCTCATAGCTGGCTACGGCCATGACTTCAGTTAAACATGTTATAACATCACACTTCATTCAGACCACATGTTATAACATCACACTTCAGTTAAACATGTTATAACGTCACACTTCAGTTAAACATGTTATAACATCACACTTCAGTTAAACATGTTATAACATCACACTTCACTCAGACCAAATGTTATAACAGCACACTTCAGTCAGACCACATGTTATAACATCACACTTCAGTTAAACATGTTATAACATCACACTTCAGTTAAACATGTTATAACGTCACACTTCAGTTAAACATGTTATACCGTCACACTTCAGTTAAACATGTTATAACATCACACTTCAGTCAGACCACATGTTATAACATCACACTTCAGTTAAACATGTTATAACATCACACTTCAGTCAGACCACATGTTATAACAGCACACTTCAGTTAAACATGTTATAACACCACACTTCAGTTAAACATGTTATAACGTCACACTTCAGTTAAACATGTTATAACACCACACTTCACTCAGACCACATGTTATAACATCACACTTCAGTTAAACATGTTATAACATCACACTTCAGTTAAACATGTTATAACATCACACTTCAGTCAGACCACATGTTATAACATCACACTTCAGTTAAACATGTTATAACATCACACTTCAGTTAAACATGTTATAACATCACACTTCAGTCAGACCACATGTTATAACATCACACTTCAGTTAAACATGTTATAACATCACACTTCAGTTAAACATGTTATAACAGCACACTTCAGTTAAACATGTTATAACATCACACTTCAGTTAAACATGTTATAACATCACACTTCAGTTAAACATGTTATAACACCACACTTCAGTTAAACATGTTATACCGTCACACTTCAGTTAAACATGTTATAACATCACACTTCAGTCAGACCACATGTTATAACAGCGCACTTCAGTTAAACATGTTATAACACCACACTTCAGTCAGACCCCACATGTTATAACATCACACTTCAGTTAAACATGTTATAACAGCACACTTCAGTTAAACATGTTATAACGTCACACTTCAGTTAAACATGTTATAACACCACACTTCACTCAGACCACATGTTATAACATCACACTTCAGTTAAACATGTTATAACATCACACTTCAGTTAAACATGTTATAACATCACACTTCAGTTAAACATGTTATAACACCACACTTCAGTCAGACCACATGTTATAACATCACACTTCAGTTAAACATGTTATAACAGCACACTTCAGTCAGACCCCACATGTTATAACATCACACTTCAGTTAAACATGTTATAACATCACACTTCGGTCAGACCACATGTTATAACATCACACTTCAGTTAAACATGTTATAACATCACACTTCAGTTAAACATGTTATAACAGCACACTTCAGTTAAACATGTTATAACATCACACTTCAGTTAAACATGTTATAACATCACACTTCAGTTAAACATGTTATAACGTCACACTTCAGTTAAACATGTTATAACACCACACTTCAGTTAAACATGTTATAACATCACACTTCAGTTAAACATGTTATAACGTCACACTTCAGTTAAACATGTTATAACACCACACTTCAGTTAAACATGTTATACCGTCACACTTCAGTTAAACATGTTATAACATCACACTTCAGTCAGACCACATGTTATAACAGCACACTTCAGTTAAACATGTTATAACATCACACTTCAGTCAGACCCCACATGTTATAACATCACACTTCAGTTAAACATGTTATAACAGCACACTTCAGTTAAACATGTTATAACGTCACACTTCAGTTAAACATGTTATAACAGCACACTTCAGTTAAACATGTTATAACATCACACTTCAGTTAAACATGTTATAACAGCACACTTCAGTCAGACCACATGTTATAACATCACACTTCAGTTAAACATGTTATAACATCACACTTCAGTTAAACATGTTATAACAGCACACTTCAGTCAGACCACATGTTATAACATTACACTTCAGTTAAACATGTTATAACACCACACTTCAGTCAGACCACATGTTATAACATCACACTTCAGTTAAACATGTTATAACAGCACACTTCAGTCAGACCACATGTTATAACATCACACTTCAGTTAATTAAACATGTTATAACATCACACTTCAGTTAAACATGTTATAACAGCACACTTCAGTCAGACCACATGTTATAACATTACACTTCAGTTAAACATGTTATAACATCACACTTCAGTTAAACATGTTATAAGATCACACTTCAGTTAAACATGTTATAACATCACACTTCAGTTAAACATGTTATAACATCACACTTCAGTTAAACATGCTATAACACCACACTTCAGTTAAACATGTTATAACATCACACTTCAGTTAAACATGTTATAACATCACACTTCAGTTAAACATGCTATAACACCACACTTCAGTTACACATGTTATAAGATCACACTTCAGTTAAACATGTTATAACATCACACTTCAGTTAAACATGTTATAACATCACACTTCAGTTAAACATGTTATAACACCACACTTCAGTTAAACATGTTATAACATCACACTTCAGTTAAACATGTTATAACATCACACTTCAGTTACACATGTTATAAGATTACACTTCAGTTAAACATGTTATAACACCACACTTCAGTTACACATGTTATAAGATCACACTTCAGTTAAACATGTTATAACATCACACTTCAGTTAAACATGTTATAACATCACACTTC
>NC_140167.1:78066807-78176807 GCF_963971535.1 Notolepis coatsorum
GTCATTGGCATACGTTTTCTTTTTTTTACTAACATCTTAGTGCCTCATTAGCCTAGGGATTAAGGATACATGAAGTATTAACTACACCATAATAATATTGAGGTTTTGATCCATAGAAATGTCTGTGCTACACAATTTCAGTTAGATTTGATTTATTGTCCTTTAATTTTGCATGACCAGTGGTGCAGTCGTGGTCACACGCGGTTACACGGCGTGTTACCAGATCACTGAGGCAGAAGTACGTGCGATCGCGCACGGATGTGTACTCGCGTGTACGCGCACACAAAAATGCGCTGTATCCATTCGTTGTGACTAAGTACCCGGCCACCGTTTTACATAACAAAAAGCGCAGGTAGACTAAGTGTCTGGGTGTTGGCTATCTGAATGCATCTCCCCCTTCATTCTTTGTGACACAGGCAGTGGAGGTGAATACTAATGTGGCTCGGAATTCGTGATGGGGGTCTACCTGCTTATGATATTGAATCAAGCGTCTGTGCTGCGCGCCAGCTTTCCACGCGCACATTCACACAAATAGAGAGCAAGAAGAGCTTGTATAGAAAGATTGCACTTGCGTATATGCGCTTGTGTGTGTGTGTGTGCGTGTGTGTGTGCGTGCGTGTGTGTGTATAAATCAGTTCTGTGCGCATGCACGTACCCGCGCGCGCGTGCACGCGCGTGCACGTGCCGTGGCGTGTTACCAGTTCCCATATTACGACTGCACCACTGCTCATGACATTAGTTGCTTGCCGTTTAATCAACATCGAAAGACCCCCCACTTCCTCCCAGACACCCATTACAAGAGCCTGTTCGCTTTCCAGGTCTCTCTCTCTCTCTCTCTCTCTCTCTCTCTCTCTCTCTCTCTCTCTCTCTCTCTCTCTATCTCTCTCTCTCTCTCTCTCTCTCTCTATCTCTCTCTCTCTCTCTCTCTCTCTCTCTCTCTCTCTCTGTATGTGTGTATCTCTCTGTGTGTATCCCTCTGCGTGTCTCTCTCTCTGTGTATGTCTTTCTGTCTCTGTGTCTGTCTCTGTGTCTGTCTCGTGTCTGTCTGTCTGTCTGTCTGTCTGTCTGTCTGTCTGTCTGTCTGTCTGTCTGTCTGTCTGTCTGTCTGTCTGTCTGTCACTCTCTCTGTCTCTCCCCCAATTAAACTGTCCTACTCTACATCACCAGCATGTTTCGCAGCAAGTCACTTGTTCCTTCCTCTACTAAACAGGTCTGTAATTTTCAAATATTGTTCTGCGTTTACTACCAATTTTAGTTTTTTAATTCTAGCTTTTTCAGCTCCACCATTTTTTTTACAGGGGCCAAGTTCGAATTGCATATCATTCTTGGTTGACACTGAAGTTAGTAAAATGCCATCCGAATTATGAAAAAGCTTTTTTTATTTTTATTTTTTATTATCCCCCCCCCCCCCCCCTTTTTCCGATTTTTCTCCCATCCCACTGTTAGTCGTTATGCCAATTCCCAACCCCCTTCCTGGTTGTTGCGCACCCCCCCCCCCTACTGTTGGTCCGGGAGGCCGGAGACTGTCACATGCTTTCCTCCGACACATGTGCAGCCAGCCGGCAGCCATCCTGGCAGCGCGGATTCTCACTGGGAGAGTGTAACGTGTGGAAGGTCGCACTACCTCTCTCCAGATCCTTCCCTCGCTGAGCAGGCGCCCCGACCGAACTGTAGGAGTCGCTGTCCACAACGCCCAGGACCCACCCACCAGCTTTCCCACCCCTAACACTGCCAATTGTGTTAGTATGAGCGACCAGCCAAGCTGGTAGCAACGCCGAGAGCTGGGCTCGAACCCAGCGTCTCCAGCGTTGGTGGCGAGCGCCTTGCCCACTACACCACCTAGTCGCCCGAAAAAGCTTTCTTGATGGAGAAACAGTGTATCAAAAATCTGAAAGAAGGAAAGATAGCCTACTGTTTGAAATTCTCCCAGTTGTTAGATTATTGCTTCCCTCTGCTGATCAGCTCTTCCACCTTAGAGCTATATCTCCAGGCAGCCTCACGTTGTTCACTAAGCACAACATTTGACGACACAGAAGCGAATCTTCATTCAAACAACAATGGCAGGCAGCTCGCACAGTAGAAGCAATCGTCCGTGTTATCTGATTTGGAGAGTATTCCTTCATTAAAAGAACAACAAAAAACGTCTCTGAAGGCTTATATTGTCAGAGAATAGGCTACGGTGTCAGATAATTAGGAGAATTAGGCTACGCGGTGCTCCAAATGGCATTGAGTTTCTCTCGTTCGATGTCACGGATAGGCTAGGGGACACAAATTCAGCCTGAGACGTTCAGAGTCGCTCCGGCCCGCACGCACACACGCACACACACTATTGTCACCTATGTGTGTCTTTGCGCTCTGGGTAGTGTATCTGTAGTAGAGCGCTGTGTAGGCTACATCATCTGGACGGACTGTTTCTGTGCGAGCGAGCATGCGTACTATGGAATTTAATCCTGCCGGCGACACTGCCGGCCCACACACCGGCCCACACACCGGCCCACACACCGGCCCACACACTGGCCCAAACACCGGCCCACACACCGGCCCACACACCGGCCCACACTCTGGCCCACACACTGGCCCACACACCGGCCCACACACTGGCCCACACACTGGCCCACACACCAGCCCACACTCTGGCCCACACACTGGCCCACACACTGGCCCACACACTGGCCCACACGCATCTATGCTTTTACCAACGCGTTCGTGTTTCCGGTTTCCCGTTTTGCGCTCTGATTAGCCAGGTCATGTGACATGTGCGCCAATCGTGGGACGGCGAGTTCTGCGCCTATTTCCGGATCGAACAGCCTGCAAACTACCTAACGCCTAGTTTATCACTGGTTAAGCTTAGGCGACTCTTTCGAAGTTGGTTAAGGTTAGAGTTTGGAATCAGGGCAGGCGTTCTATCGCCATGCTCTAACACAAACTCTAACCAACTTCGAAAGAGCGCCTAAGCTTAACCAGTGTAGAAACTTGCGGTCCCACGATTGGGCGTACATGTCACATGACCTGGCCAATCAGAGACGCTGAAACACGAACGCGTTGGTAAAAGCAATGAGGCGGCCCACACACCGGCCCACACCGGCCCACATACCGGCCCAGATTAGTGGCCCACACGCAGACTCACACACTGGCCCACACACCGACTCACACACTGGCCCACACTGGCCCGCCGTACAGACCATGTAGCCTGGGAGATGATTGAAATCACTGCAAGAGCTAGTAGGCTATTTTTAAGCATCTTTCTGTGGCAATTTTCATTTTTACATCTAACTTTTTCAGCCCTACCCTACCAAAGTGAGCCGATCGGAGTGGACTAAATGGGCCAGTCGAACCCCCCCATCCAAACCCCCCCCCAAAAAAAACAATTTTTTTTTTTGACCAGCCCACTTTACTTCCAGCCCATCGGGATTCGTCCCAAACGTCCCGATGGCCAGTCCGGGCCTGAACACATTTCAAAAGTTGCAGTCCTCCGACAATTTCACCTTTCTGAGATAGCGACCTTCTTGAGACCGCGGTGCATACAAGTGGACAAACCTTGCTCAAGTGAGTAATATTACGAGTTACATTTAATCCGATGCCTGTTCTGAAGTTAATGCAGTACCACTATGTTTTTATTCATATAACATGCTGCTAAAAGTAGCCTAATACGTTTTACATTGTGTATTGCAGCGAGGCGCTCATTTAATGGAAAACTGAAATTAATTTGTATGTTCATAATCAACTGAACATCGGCCAATTCTGGTGACCTGCTGATCTATTGATGCACCCATGGCTGCCTAGTTATAGTTGAAAGTGGGGGTGCAAGATTATTAAGTGACAGGCAAGGGGTGGTTTGGAGGGGGTCAGTTTCTTTTTTATTTAATGAACACCTGCACGTGCAATTTCCTGCAATATAGAGCCTTCAATCTTGACCAATAAAGCTGCTCTTTTCACTATAAAGCTCAGTTTATATTGCAGAATGATAGCCAATTACTATAATAATAATAATATATATATATATATATATATATATATATATATATATATATATATATATATACTGTATATATACTGTATATTGATTTTTCGCTCTTTTATTTTTATTAAATCAATCTCCTTTCAAATAGGCCAAGTTTTTGTCATTAATGATAATTGCAGTACTGAGACAATAAGAAAGAGAAAAAAGATAATTATATCATTATATTAAGAGAATTGAAGGCTGGCATCTGTAAATGCAGATATAAGTACTATATTCTTATTTTATTATCATTATTATCATTATTTTCTTTCCAATCAAATGAAAATCTGAAAATAAGTGGTATTTGATGGAAAATATGAAAGTCAATGCTTGAAGGAAAATGGACTTCGGAAATCAGTTTTTTATTTACTGTTCTGTAAAAGTCTTGTTGAATGTAATGTTTTATGTTTTGTGTGGACCCCAGGAAGACTAGTTGTTGTCATGCAACAGCTAATGGGGATCCTAATAAACTCAAACTCTAATGGGCTTCGATCTACCAGGTAGGTAGCTAGCAAACGTCAGCTAACCGCTAGCTAACATAAAGAGTGACCTGTAATTCAATGCAGCAAAAATGAAGAGAAGGTGATGATTATAAATGTGTTTTATTGTATTGAGTGGTAGAAGTAAAGACATGTCTAACATATCCTTTGTTTGAACAACTTACTGAAAAGGTCTGCCACCAATGACAGACTGGTCACGGTGATATTTACACTCAGCCTACCTGCATCATGCACCACTGACTGCATGCTGGGGGTGGGAGGCAGTTGATCAAACCATTGTGAGCGAAATGCGGGGGGGGGGGGGGTCGCAATCCTTGGACATTTAAAAACTCGCTATTAAGTGTCTATAATCAGCACAAGTTCTTTCATTGCGTATTATTAATTTGATTGCAATTACATAGTTATGTTTACAGTGATATATTGGGGGGGACATGTCATATTTTTCATATGATCAAAAAGTGGGGGTGCAAAAGCACACGTTTGCTCCCCCAAGTTCAATTGTGGGGATGCACCTGCTCCGTTTGCTCCATTGCTCAGGCGCCTGTGGATGCACCCCTACTTTTGAGCAATTTCATGACAATAGTAATGATGGCATACATTCATTGTCTGTCTGGTCTCATCTATAAAATACTTGTGATGCTATTGAACTTTGTCTATTTACATTCTTGACAGGCTGGCAGAGATGGAGGCGAAGCTCCGTGTAGTAATGTAATGGATGATCCGTGATCGGATCGAGAAGTTGGTCCTTCCATTGGGAATCCCCCCCCCACTGTGGAGGAGCTGAAAGCCGTTGTAAAGGAGACCTTTTCTATTCCTCTCGACTTCAGTCTTCTTTATCTGGACTTAGAATTCGAAGAGTACTTTACTCTTAAGAAAAGTGACCAAATCAAACAGAAAAACACCATAAAGATTGTTCACGGCCCCCCGATTGTTCTTAACTTTTCTGAATTAGATTTAAGTTTGTGCAGTTCCTCCGGTCAACAGTCAACTGACTGTGACTCTGAGTTTGCATCTTGTTCAGAGTCGACTGCATCAAATGCAGAGTCGTCTGCTGGATCATCAAGCTCCGATGTTACGACCCCTGTGAGTCTAAGGGTAAAGGGCTGTAACATAACAGTTGGTTGACAGAAAAGATGGACCAGGTTTGTAAACAACAATGATATTTATTGAATAGGGGCAAAGGAAGCACATGTAGCTCAGGGGTGAGCCCAGGCCAAAACAACAAACAAACACCACTATACTCCAAATAAACACAATCTAATCTATGGTAAAAGAGATTACATTACCTAAACTACTCTTACCTAACCAAAACAGGAGAAAACAATGTCCAAAGGAAATGGCAGCTCACCCCATCTGTGCTTCCTGAGAAAGAGAGAAAAACACATTAATTATACAGAAACAAAAGCAGAATATATACAAAAACAAACTATGGCTTACAATGCTCTCTCTGTGGCCATACACACACAAGGAAATTACTACTAAGCACCAAAGGCCAACAAACGAAATGCAATACTGTCAAAGTTACAGGTTTACCAAAAACACAACATGCCTAGCCTCATGCCAGAGAGAGAGAAAGACTGAAGTGAGAAGCCATGTTTTAACAGGTGTGGGGTGATCCATGATTGGGTGGTGTGGATTGAGTGTTGGAGTCTGAAGCCATCCACCAATCGGTGCTGTATTGCAATAATGGAAGAATTGACCAATGGTGAAGGGAACAATGGCTGGAGGGAGGAAACAAACAAAATGGAGAACACACACACATGGAGACACACACTGGGGAATATATACATTGGGATGTAACACCCCCATACATAAGACAAAAAACATGGGTACATAAACTACCAACTAAACATGTTTTTTTTTTTTTTTTTCTTTAACAACGAGATAACATCCCCGAGATAACATGCACTCCAAAACAAAGAGCTATGAAAAAACTAGCAGCAACATAAAACGAGTCCACAGCAACATAGACCGAGTAGACAGCAAAAATAGATCAAGTCGACAGCAATATACAGTAGAACGAGTCGACAGCAAAATAGAACAAGTCGACAGCACGAGAGATTTAACTCCGAGATAGAGCATCCGCCAACACATTCTCAGACCCCTTCTTATGCTTTATGCTGAGGTTATAATTTTGCACTATGAGCGCCCAACGCATGAGGCGCTGATTGTGGTTGTACATCCGCGACAGAAAAACCAATGGGTTGTGGTCGGTGTATACTACCACTGGTAATACGCTCGAACCGACATACACCTCAAAATGTTGCAACGCATACAACATAGCCAAAGTCTCCTTTTCAATAGTGGAATAGTTTAGTTGATGTTTGTTAAATTTCCGGGAGAAATAACAAACCGGGTGACTGACACCATCATGATCTTCCTGTAATAACACCCCTCCAGCTCCCACCCCGCTGGCATCCACCTCCAGCTGGAACGGCAGGGAGAAATCTGGAGCAGAGAGAACAGGGGAACTGCATAAGAGAGCTTTAACACTATCAAATGCATTTTGACAATCAGCTGTCCAAATGAATGGTTTGGACGGGCTACACAGGCTAGTGAGAGAAGTGACGACAGAAGAAAAGTTCCGGCAAAAACCACGGTAATACCCAGCCATCCCAAGGAATCTACGCAATTCCCGCCTAGTAGTAGGCACTGGAAAAGTTGTGATTGCAGATATTTTTGCATCCACCGGACGCACTTGGCCTTGTCCTACCTGCTTACCAAGATAGGTAACCGTAGCCTTGCCGAACTCACACTTGGCAAGGTTAAGGGTCAGGGAGGCTCCAGCTAAGCGGTCAAAGACAGTTTGCAAGGTTGTCATGTGGTCACGCCAGTTGGTCGAATAGACAACCAGGTCATCGAGATAGGCATTACAATTTGGAACACCAGCCAGGACTAGGGTCACCAGTCGCTGGAAAGTGGCCGGGGCATTACGCATTCCAAAAGGCATTACAGTATATTGCAAAAAATTGTCAGGAGTAACAAACGCAGAGATTTCCGAGGCACGGGGGGTCAAAGGGACCTGCCAGTAACCCTTTAACAAATCTAGTTTGCTAACATAGGTGGCAGATCCAAGGTTGTCAATACAATCTTCCATGCGGGGCAGTGGGAAGGAATCAGGCACGGTGACAGCATTTACCTTTCGGAAATCAGTACAAAATCTAGGAGTTCCATCCGATTTGGGAGCTAACAAGCAAGGTGAACTCCAAGGACTGCAACTTGGCTTGGCTAAACCATGTTTTAACAAATAGTCAACCTCCTGTTGCATCATGGCCCTCTTGGTGATGTTAACACGGTATGCATGTTGCTTGATAGGCACAGCATTGTTAACTTTAATATCATGGGCCAATACAGAAGTACAGGAGGGAACATCACCAAACAGAGCCATGTAGGCCTGAATCAAATTTGTGATGTCCTCTCGCTGCTCCTCAGGTAAGTGTGCTAAGTGAGTGGGCAGGTTCAATAACATCTCAGTGTTGGACAATCTATCACCCTGATGGGCTGCATTGCGCAACTCCAAGCCATCTACATCCTCACCACTAACGTCAGGAGAGTCCGGAACTATTGGAGTTGAGGCAACAGCAGAGACGGCCAGTCCGGCTGTCTGGTCTGAGGTCTTCACCTGCACACTATCTCTGGAAAAATATGGTTTAAGCATATTGATGTGGCAAACACGAGAGTGACGTTTACGATCAGGGGTGCGAACCACATAGTCTGTATCACTTATCTTGTCTATTGCATACGGTCCGGAAAAACGAGCGGAAAGAGCAGAACCAAGGATAGGTAACAGGACTAGAACCTTATCACCTGGCTGGAAAGATCGAGAAACAGCTTTCTCGTCATAGTGCCGTTTCATAGTTCTCTGGGAAGAAGAGAGCGCTTCTTTTGCGAGAGAGCACGCCTGATGCAGTCGCTCTCGAAACTGGCTAACAAAATCTAGAACATTAGTGGGTGTGCTGGCACCCTTTGACATGAACCGTTCTTTAAGAACTTTCAGAGGCCCTCTAACAGTGTGCCCAAAAACGAGCTCAGCAGGACTGAAACCAAGAGACTCCTGTATGGTCTCTCGCGCAGCAAATAGAACAAGGGGGACACCCTCATCCCAATCTTTCTCTGTGTCTAAGCAATATTTACACAGCATGGACTTTAAGGTCTGATGCCAACGTTCTAGAGCCCCCTGAGTTTCAGGGTGGTAGGCACTGGACACTATATGTCGGATACCCAGGGACTGTAACACTTGCTCAAATAACCTAGACAGGAAGTTGGTGCCTTGGTCCGTTTGTACTACCTTAGGCAGTCCAAACGTGGAGAAGAACTTCATCAAAGCCTTAATTATTACAGGCGCTGTAATTCTGCGAAGAGGGATAGCCTCAGGGAAACGGGTGGCGGTACACATTATTGTCAACAAAAACTGATTGCCGGCTTTGGTCCTTGGCAACGGACCAACACAGTCAACTATGACATGTTCAAATGGTTCACCGACCGCTGGTATAGGACAGAGGAGAGCAGGTGGAATTACCTGGTTTGGCTTTCCGGTGATCTGACAAGTACTACAGGTACGACAGTACTGTGCTACATCGGACTTCAAACCGGGCCAAAAGAAATGTTGAAGTATTCTGTTGTATGTTTTAGTGACTCCCAAGTGTCCAGACCAAGGGTGGTCATGGGCCAAGAACAGTACATGCTGACGATAAACTGCAGGGACAACAATCTGATAAACAGTGCTCCAGTCTGGTACCTGATCTGGTAGCCCTATCTCCGATTGTGCATGCTCTGCCAGTCTAGTACCATGGGACCTCCATGTACGCATCAAAACTCCTTCATCCACAAAATAAGAATGCAACTCTCTCCTCTGTTCTGTTTCAAGAGAAGAGAAACATTTTGCAAGAGAAGGGTCAGCCTTCTGGGCAGTAATTAGCATTTCACGAGTAACGGGTAACTTCAATGCGTCGGAACTAGTTACAGTTGTCTGTGGGGGTACCTTACTATGAGTCGGTGGTTTGTCAGCGGTATCAGAAGTTGGAGCCAGCAACTCCTCCCTGACAAAAGCTGAAGCAAAAACAGAGTCAGACAAATTAATTTCATCACCTCTCCTTTTCAATTGAGCCCGAGTGACAACACTTGCAGAAAAAACTTCAGGGAAGTTCTGTGACAAGTCATCAGGCAGAGAATCTGTGTCTGGGTGATCCAACACTTCCAGCACAGCGTTCACCTGTCCTCCAGCTAAATCATTTCCCATGATAAAGGAAATGCCTTTAACTGGCAAGGAAGGTCTCACCCCTATTTTAAAGAAACCAGTGACCAAATCAGATTGTACATGAATACAGTGTAACGGGGCTGGCACGAAACCCATCTCAATACCTTGAACTAGGACACTAGAACCACAGGAAGATTTCTCAGACAGAGGTAGTACATCAGAGAGGATAAAGGATTGTGAGGCTCCAGTATCTCGTAAGATCTGAACTGTACACTGATCTTTTGGATCCCCTGTCAAGGAAACTAAACCCTTGGAAGTAAATGGCCTGAAACAAGGATCGAGAACATCCTGATCATTGTGCATCTGTTGATCGGAATCAGGTGCCATTTTAATCAGACCAACCCCTTTGGGTTGTCTAAAGTTCTGAGAGGACGGTTGCTGCTTACGTTTCAATGTTAAACAGTCAGAAATAACATGACCAGATTTATGACAGTAGTAACATGTCCGCTCCTCTTTTGAGCGTGGAGGTGACATTTTTGGTCGGGGGTGTGTGAATTCTGAATGGTTGGGGACAGAATGTTTCTGAGAGAAATCATGGGGGAGAAACGAGTCACGCCTATCTACAAACACAGTTTTATGGGTTAGCGCAAACTCATCAGCTAATACAGCAGCTTGCTGCAGAGTGGACACTTTCTGCTCACTCAGGTAAATTACAATACGCTCTGGCAAACGATTCTTAAACTCTTCTAATAGAATGAGTTCTCTGAGAGAGTTAAGATCTGAGGCCTTGCTTGCTGCACACCATTTATCAAAGAGAGTTCCCTTCTCTCTAGCAAACTCTACAAAGGTCTGGTTGACAGCTCTCTTGTGACTGCGAAACCTCTGCCTATAAGCTTCGGGCACAAGCTCATATGCACGAAGGATGGCAGCCTTCACAGTATCATACAATAGACTATCTTCTAGGGAAAGTGTTGAACAAACCTCTTGGGCTTTACCAGTCAATTTGCATTGAAGCAACAAAGGCCAGACCTCTCTTGGCCAGCGCAATGAAGCAGCAATACGCTCAAACACATTAAAATAAGTATCAACTTCGGTCTCTCGAACGGAGGCACCAAAGCAATGTGTTTACTTATATAAAAAGTGTGTGATGAATAAGCTGTGGAGGAGGACATACCCGGGCCTTGTGGAGGAGTCGGTGTAGCAGAGTTGGATCCACTTCTTTGGTCTCCCAGCTCCAACTCCCGCAGTCTGAGCTCTTTTTCCACCTCAAGCTCCAACCTACGGATGTTAATAGCCCTTTCATTTTCCGCCTCAAGCTCCATTTTACAAAGCCGATACTCCGCCTCACGTGCTTGTGCCTTCTCCTGAGCCTCCATCTGGAGACGGGCTATTCTAACCTTGACCTGGGCCCCTTCTCGAGACCCAGTTGACACAGGAGAGGTCAAGTGAAAATGTGGCAATGTGACGTTCACACCTGCCTTTTCAGCACCATGGGCTTGCTCCTCAGAAGGCGGTGCTTCTGTAAGTTCACCAGGAGGACTTGCATGTTCATCAGAGACCGCAGGTAAAACAAGCGTCCCCTGCTCCAACAGCTTATCTACCACAAGACACCTGATATCCTGCTTAAGATGCTTTTGTTGAACCGAGAGTTGAAAATGTGTGGCAATCTCCACTAAGTCTGCCTTGCGGCAGCTATCTAGCGCTTCCCAAGTAGGATTGCTCAAGAATTTCCCCAGATCAAAAGTACTAACTGCCATTATTTTTTTCTTACACAAATGCCATTTTTACACAAAGTAATTAATAACTATACAAGTGTAAACAAACACAGTTCACCAAATCCATCAACCAACAATTGAACACGGGTTACAAAATCCAGGCAGAGCCCCCATTTATGTTACGACCCCTGTGAGTCTAAGGGTAAAGGGCTGTAACATAACAGTTGGTTGACAGAAAAGATGGACCAGGTTTGTAAACAACAATGATATTTATTGAATAGGGGCAAAGGAAGCACATGTAGCTCAGGGGTGAGCCCAGGCCAAAACAACAAACAAACACCACTATACTCCAAATAAACACAATCTAATCTATGGTAAAAGAGATTACATTACCTAAACTACTCTTACCTAACCAAAACAGGAGAAAACAATGTCCAAAGGAAATGGCAGCTCACCCCATCTGTGCTTCCTGAGAAAGAGAGAAAAACACATTAATTATACAGAAACAAAAGCAGAATATATACAAAAACAAACTATGGCTTACAATGCTCTCTCTGTGGCCATACACACACAAGGAAATTACTACTAAGCACCAAAGGCCAACAAACGAAATGCAATACTGTCAAAGTTACAGGTTTACCAAAAACACAACATGCCTAGCCTCATGCCAGAGAGAGAGAAAGACTGAAGTGAGAAGCCATGTTTTAACAGGTGTGGGGTGATCCATGATTGGGTGGTGTGGATTGAGTGTTGGAGTCTGAAGCCATCCACCAATCGGTGCTGTATTGCAATAATGGAAGAATTGACCAATGGTGAAGGGAACAATGGCTGGAGGGAGGAAACAAACAAAATGGAGAACACACACACATGGAGACACACACTGGGGAATATATACATTGGGATGTAACATCCGACAACACCATTATTCTGTCTAAGCGAAATGCAATGAAACGCAAGTGCTGACCAGAAGTCGTCTGCAAAGAATGTAAAAAAGCCCATAAAAGCAGAGGTAAACTACCTCCCCCCTTACCCAGCGGGAGAGGATGAAGAAAGTCAAGAACAAGTGAGGATTCAGTTACTCACTGAAGTAACAAAAAGGGACAACGACAAAGTGATAAAAGAAGAAATGGCCAAAACCTTTGCACACAGAAGATATTAAATCATCAACCAGTCACCCAGCGTAAAAGAAATCAAAGCCAGATGGCCCCCTCTATTTGAGGCATCTCATGTGAGTTACAAGTGCATGCTGATTAGATATATATTCCTAGTCCATTGTGAAGGACTGCACTGGTGGTTTTGCATATTTAGCTCTTAAATTCAAACTGTGTAGCTACTGTCAACAACCTTGTTCTAAATCATATACAGATCAAGTTTCAGAATCATTTACTGTTTTTATTTATTATTTCATGGTTATACAGTTTTTAGAAATGTTCTAAGAGTACCATTTGAGGCTCCAATGCTATGTTCCTTATTTGTCTTTCAGCTCCAGGATGAGTTTCAAAGAATCACAATGGTCACAGTTCATGTCCAAGCTGGATGAATACACTCCCAGGCTTCTGGCCCTCTTCCAGTCCAAGGGTGGCGCCGTGGGGTTGAGGTTGAAGGCTATCCTACTTGAGGTATTCTTCAATGTGTCTCATTCTCCAACGGACTTACGACAAAAAGGCCTTTCTCTTAGGGCCATTTGAGACCTTTTCGGGCAAGACATGAATATAGACAATATATTATAATATAATATTAATTATATATGTTTTATTGGGACGGTTGGTGAATCCCAAAATCCTCCCCGAAAAGGTCTCAAATGGCCCTAAGAGAAAGCCCTTTTTGTCGTAAGTCCGTTGGAGAATGAGACAGACTTTTCTGTTTGCTAATATTTTCAGGGATGTTGTGGTCAAACTGGTGGAATATCATTGCTTATATATTAAATATACAGCAGGTATTGTTAGCTTGTCATTCTCTCTACAACAAAGAGTATGAAATAGTTGCAGACCTTTTAAATACACAGTTGGCGACTGGTTAATGTGGGGCACCTGGTTGGCATGTCAGCATTTATTGAAAATAGTTTTCAAATTGTATTTGGTTCATTTCTGTGATTATTTAGAGATGGACTCTTATTTGACCAGCTTACATGAGAACTCCACTGATTTGGATTCATAACTAATTGCAAAGTTTTGGTGCTCAGAGTTCTAATAATAATAATTATTACTGGACCATGGAGGGTAGTTTATTCACCACACAGCAATTACACACAACACGCGTGTGAGCGAGAGGCGACAAAAAACACATAAACGCATGCATTTATTTTACAGTGGTCGCCGGGGGAATTTTTCCTCTGCATTTCTCCCAGCTGTCCAGGAGCAGTGGGCAGCCTTGTCAGTGGTGTTCTCCTCCAGGAGCAGTGGGCAGCCTTGTCAGTGGTGTCCTCCTGCAGGAGCAGTGGGCAGCCTTGTCAGTGGTGTCCTCCTCCATGAGCAGCCTGTTCAGTGGTGTCCTCCTCCATGACCAGCCTTGTCAGTGGTGTCCTCCTCCATGACCAGCCTTGTCAGTGGTGTTCTCCTGCAGGAGCAGTGGGCAGCCTGGTCAGTGGTGTCCTCCTGCAGGAGCAGTGGCAGCCTTGTCAGTGGTGTCCTCCTCCAGGAGCAGTGGCAGCCTTGTCAGTGGTGTCCTCCTCCAGGAGCAGTGGGCAGCCTTGTCAGTGGTGTCCTCCTCCAGGAGCAGTGGGCAGCCTTGTCAGTGGTGTCCTCCTCCAGGAGCAGTGGCAGCCTTGTCAGTGGTGTCCTCCTCCAGGAGCAGTGGGCAGCCTTGTCAGTGGTGTCCTCCTCCATGACCAGCCTTGTCAGTGGTGTTCTCCTGCAGGAGCAGTGGGCAGCCTTGTCAGTGGTGTCCTCCTCCATGACCAGCCTTGTCAGTGGGGTTCTCCTGCAGGAGCAGTGGGCAGCCTGGTCAGTGGTGTCCTCCTGCAGGAGCAGTGGCAGCCTTGTCAGTGGCGCCTGGGGACCAAATCCAAGTGCTCAGTCTAAGTCCTGGTTAGGGGCCGAAGAGTATCTGTTCTCCTGTATGTTTTTCATATTGAGTGAGCACCGGGAGAACATGCAAACTCCACACAGAAAGCCCCGGGAGATGGCCCATGCGGGAATCGAACCCAGGACCTGTGAGGCGACAGTGTAACGCGCTGAGAAATCCACTGAATTGCCATAGTAGGGTAGAGAACCTCACGTTTGTGACCATGAAGATGTTTTGATGATTGATAAGTTCTGTGGACCTTTTTATGAAAAAATTTATTGACACGAGCCCTCCCATAAATCCTGGCATTTCTTGCCAGAGGGCCAAATCAAATATACCTGCTGGTGCCATCTTGAAAAATGTAATTTTGAACCAAGGCACATAGAATCATGTATGAAGAAACTTTCAACCATGAGGATTCCGATTCTGTCATCAGTTTGACATTCTGACATAATGTTTACCCAGAAATCCAAGATGGCTGCCATCCAGTAGAATAACATAACTTTTGAATGGAATAGCTTTGCTATTTTTACAGTAGTATGTAAGGAAGGAGAATATCAATGGTAAACTATAGCTAATATAATTACCAAATATGCATGGTTTAGTAATGACAATATTTTGGGGATCATTTCATAATTATGTACATAAGGCTACGCTGAAAAGATGTGAATGTCCCTGAGTTTGGTGACTATATGGGGGTTTATGGTGTTGAAAGCTGAACTAGTCAATGAACATTAAGGATGTGGGCAATGGCGTCCGTAGGCCCACAGTTGATGCAGTTGCCCACATCCTGCCCACATCCCTGCAATATACTGGAGAATATAATGATTATTTGTGTAATTTCAGGCTCCAAGCAATCCGAGCATCAACATCACCAGAGATGTTGCCATTCAGGGCTTGATGATGTACCTTGGGGAATCTACAGATCAGCTCTTAAAAAAGTATGATATAAGTTGAAGCACATGTTAAAAGAGAAAAAAGGGTTAGGGGCAACTTTAAGCCTGAGGATGTTTTGTGAATACGGCCATTCGTTTTCTTGTCCAAAGGTTGGAAGGAAGGAATTTGGGAGATCTTCAATTAGGACCTTCTCCTGTGGCTGTACAGTCTGAAGAACACAATGGGTCCGCTACTGTTCCTAATTTATGCAAATGACATGTCGTCAGCTTGTGACTGCAACTTGTTCCTGTTCACGGACGACTCAGCCCTGCTGGTCTCTGACAAGAACAAGTTACAGGTTGAAAAAACCCTCAGCTCGGAACTAGGCAAAATCTGCACCTGGCTCGCTGATAACAAACTATCATTACACCTGGGTAAAACAGAGTCCATTCTCTTCGGTTCAAATAACAAACTCAGCAAGACCGACGGCTTCTCAGTTACAGTGGGTGACAATATTGTCACAAGGAAAGATGAAATTACATACCTAGGTTCCATCCTAGAGGCAAATCTTTCCTGTGACAAAATGGCATCCAATGTAATAAAAAAAGTAAACCAACGAACTAGATTCTTGTACCGGATCTCCTCTCTGGTAAACAAGAATACCCTGAAGACTCTGGCAGGAGCACTCATTCAAGGGTACTACTGTACGACTATGCTTGCACATCATGGTACCAAAGCACCTCAAAGGCACTAAAAACTAAATTACAAACATCACAAAACAAACTGGTCAGACTACTGCTTGACCTTACTCCTAGAACCCACCTCACCCCTGCCCACTTTGACAACCTAGGATGGCTTAGAGTAGACGACAGAGTACAGCAACTTGCAATGGGCCTGGTCTACAAGATACACTAGACGACTAAGGTACCCATGTACATGTCAAATTACTTCCGAAAGGTCAGTGAATACCACGATCACAACACCAGAGGGAGCTCCACAAATCATGTGAAACCCAGATTCGGCTCAAACAAGGGACAAAACACGTTTAGCAATTATGCCACATCAATGTGGAATGCCCTACCCACAGCTGTAAAGGAATGTGAATCACTACCCACTTTCAAAACCACTCTCACTACGGGAGACTGCAATTCGAAACTGGCCCCTGTAAATGTCCTAACCCATCCACCTCCAATGTACAGTAAATGTCCTAACCCAATAATACACAAGACCCTCTTCTTGGGTTCAAGTAAGGTTTCGTCGATAATCCAATCCAATGTACAGTTACCCCACCCCGCCTACACCCCCCCCCACCTATCCAACCCCCCCCCCCCCCCGCCACCCCACCTACCCAACCTCCTCCAATGTACAGTTTCTTCGTCAAATGTATATACTCTCTTTCTTAGACTCTTTTTGTATCACAAACAGTACTGTATTTGTAAATCTGGTATGTCATAAATGTATAGATGTAGCAGTACTGTCTATCTGTATGTCATGTATGTCATATATGTTATGATGAATTGAAAATGGGGGACCCTGATGTAAACAAGACGAAAGACTTTCTCTGGTCTGCATCCCCTTAACAATTGTGTGTATTGAGCTGTACTGTATTGTACCCATTCTGCAATCTGTTAATAAAATGTTCAATCAATCAATCAATCTCATTCACCAACATTGCCATAAGATTTCTCTTACGGCAACCATCTTGGAAACCCAAACTCTCCGACAATTACACCCTGATTCACCAATGCGTGGAGAGCCTGTCTTAACACTTTGGGCGCCAGCCGCTTTAGCCATCTTTGTAATCACGCGAGCTGTCTAATGCCTGTCCCATCTCCCTGTCTCCCTGTGAGTTGCTGTCCCGGAGTGTTGACCGGAGTGTCGGACGTCCCGTGATGAAGACCGGGAGGATGCGACCCTCTCTGCATGCCCTCCTGTCTCCCTGTCTCCGGCTGTCTCGTAGTGATGACCGGAGTGCTGGACGTCCCGCGATGATGTCGGGGAGGTTGCGACCCTCTCTGCGCCGCCCCCTATCTCCCTGTCTCCGGCTGTCTCGGAGCGATGACCGAAGTGTTGAACGTCCCGTGATTAAGACGGGGAGGACGCGACCCTCTTTGCGCCGCCCCTGTGCCTCAAATAGATTCGCTATCAGCTCTATCTTTAATCTTTCAAAATGTTCAGTTGCTATCGCTATCAGCTCTATCTTTAACTTTTCAAAATGTTCAGTTGCTATCGCATGCACTCATCTCACTACACACATGAGTGCATGCTTACCAACTGTCAGTCTGCAACACTACTATCACCGACATCTAAGAAGGGAGATCCCCCCTTGAATGGCCCTTCTAAGGTTTCTCTCCTCCACATTGCCTGTGGTGCATTTTCCCCCTATTGTTAGGTTTTAGTGAGTTTTTCCTTACCTTCGCGTGGGGTATGTCTGGGAGTGTTTGCATTCATTCATTTATTTTGCTTTTATTTTAAATTTGTTGGACCTTATGGTGTTCTTGTTTTGTTCTTGACTTATTGTTATGTTTCTTCTTGACTTGTTTAAAGAAGACGTGTCCGGCCCATGGGGACATTAACGTGTGTTGTCGGGCCTTACAAATAAATTTGATTTAATTTGATTTGATTTGTACTCAGTGTGCCACCGCTGTAAAGTATAACAATTTTCACTGTGCGTTGCAGTGTTTGCAGGGCTATATCTATATTATAGCTATGGAGACAATACTATGGCTAATTTTACATTAACTATCCATCGTTCAACATGTGAAAAAGAAGAAAAAAAAATCATGTATACGTTCGCGTGTTATACTGTGGTGAATATTGTATAGTTTCAGAGTGATCCTGGCTAATTCCTGGTAACTGTGTTATGGAGAAATAAGTGCATTTTGCATTTTTTTATGCTTTGATCGCCAGTAACGGCATTCGTTTTGAATACTACATTGATTGTTGATCGGCCGGATCGATATTAAATCATTGTAGGATCAAGGTGGAATTGATGTCATATAGTCCTTACCTTTACTAGGAGGTATCCCAAAAAGAATATTCCAATTGTCTGATCACGATTTCCAGTATTGATGTCGATCGGGTCCCTGACACGAAGTGGCACAAGATATGCCTCAAGTGTGCTGAACGCGCTTCGAAGTGGTCGGATGAAGCAATTCACTTGGCTTGGTCTAAATTCTCCGCCCGGACCATACGATGCAACACACGGTGTGGAATAAGGGTTCAAAGGGTGGTCGATACTGCCACCTAGCAGGATGCGGCCGGTATTGCACTTTTGGGATCTCAGAATGATTTCCTATGGTAACACCGAGGACCGTGAACCTGTAATGAATAAAAAAATAGAATAAAAGAAATAACTGAAATAATAAGTGACCTGACTGAATACACGTAGGACACTGCATGCAGAATGCTGCAGATGCAAGTCTTCCTTTCTTTTCATTTATCTCTTGTGCTTTTCTTTTCTTCTCAATCTCATATCCATTCCATTTGTTTGTTTGTTCCAATTCATTTATTTAATTTTTCCTTCTTATCTCTCTCTCTCTCTCTCTCTCTCTCTCTCTCTCTCTCTCTCTCTCTCTCTCTCTCTCTCTCTCTCTCTCTCTCTCTCTCTCTCTCTCTCTCTTATATATTTTCCCTCATCTTTGGCTAGGGAAATGCGGTTAACGTTGGGCTACTCACCCAGACCCTTGGGCTAATGGGTTTGAATGGAGTGGCCTTGGGTTATTGTTTGTATGTTCTGTTAATCATTTTAGCCCATCCATTAGGGATGGGCCATATGTGTTTTATGTGTAACCCGTCTGTGCAAGACGTTAGGGTTATTTTGTTTTATGTACTTCACCCCCTCCCCCATCCGTTCACCTCCCCCTTATTCCAGCCATTTAGAGACCTGCCCACATTAGCCTCAATAGAAGCGTCAAAAAAATATTGCATTACCAACAACCATACAACAACATGTATAGATTATGGCTAGTTTGAACATAATGATATGGAACACTGGTGGAATAAATAAACAACACAAACGAAAAAGCGTGCTCACACTGATGAAAAAAGAACAGGTGGACATAGCTCTGCTAAGCGAAACGCACATTTTAGAGAAAGACATAGATATGTTAGCGGACAACACATATCATAACATCAGTCACTCTTCCTTTGGAACGAGAACTCGGGGAGTAGCCATAGTCGTTAGACGGAAGTTGAATATTGAATTGAAGGGAGTATGGTCTGATGCAGATGGTCGGATAACTATAGCTAAGATTTTACACAAGAACAGAAAAATAACGTTGGTAGCGGTATACGCCCCAAATTTATACGAAGTTAGTTTCTTCACTACACTTACCAGAGCAATGTTAGACCTTCCCGAATACTCATTTATAATCGGTGCGGATTTTAATGCCATTTGGAACCCAAGGATGGACAAATCAAACCCCTCCTTTTCCAATGAACAAAAAAATGCATCTAATGCATTAAAGGATTGGTCGAAGATTACAGGTGTAAATGACTTATGACGATCACTCAACCCCATGACCCGGAAGTACTCTTGTCGATCTGCGAGACATAATACATTATCCAGAATAGATTACGTTTTCACAACCCCGAGACTATTTGATAACTACGATGTGGAAATGATACCCAATGCATTGTCTGATCACTGTTATTTACTCTTAAAAGGAACATTTGGTATACTATCATCCCGAGCCCCAAGATGGCGATTTAACACGATGCTGCTTAATAACAAGGAATTCATTACACAAATCAAAGAAGCTCTTACGGTATTCCTACGGATAAATGCGAATTCGGTGCAGGACCCCAGAATATTATGGATGTTGATAAAGGGAATGATCAAGGATTTCACTGATAGCTTTTCCTCCCAAATACGCAAGAATCGATGCTCAAAACTGGCTGAACTGGAAACACTTTACTCAACGTTATTTAATTCTTTGCAATACAACAACTCGGTTCAACTGGAAAATCAAGTCAATATACTAAAAAAAGAGATTAACGCCATATACAGACAACAATCTGAATTGCAAATACGTAGCACAAGACAACAGCAGTACTCCCAAGGTTCCAAACCAAGTCACCTATTAGCCATGCGACTAAGAGTCAACGCAAAATTTGCAGATATAACTACCATTAGAGCACAACAAGGACTTGTTACAGAACCCAAAGAAATAAACACGACATTCAAAGAATTTTACTCCAACTTATACAAATCAGAAACGACCTTCGATCAAAACAAAATGGACACATATCTTAATCAAATTAACCTCCCTAAACTTTCAGAGGATGACGCTAAACAGTTAGAAACACCGATCACACTAGATGAACTTAGGGAGGCCATATCTGAAATGCAAAGTGGAAGGGCCCCTGGAAGAGACGGTATCCCACCAGAAATGTACCTCTCTTGTTGGGACATAATTGGACCCTTATTACTAAATATGATTTTATACTCAGTCAAGGAGGGGAACTTCCATAAGAATGACAATATTGCACTCATAACAGTCCTCCTCAAAAAAGACAAAGACCCCACTGAGTGCGGTAGTTACAGACCTTTAAGCCTCCTCGGAACCGATATCAAACTGTACTCTAAGGTATTAGCCATCAGACTACAAAAGCATATGACGTCTTTAATTCATCCGGACCAAACAGGCTTCATAAGAGGCCGCCTGATCACTGATAACATAAGACGATTACTACACGTACTAGATGCTAACAAGGAAGACAACACACCTAAGGCGATGCTGTCCCTGGATGCAATGAAAGCTTTTGACAGGTTGGAATGGTCGTATCTATGGGCAGTATTAGAAAGGATGGGGTTAGGAAAAGGATTCATTGATATGATTAAAGTATTATACAAAGACCCATCGGCCATGATTACAACAGGTACAATCACCTCCGAAATCTTTCCAGTATCACGGTCTTCCAGACAGGGTTGCCCCCTTAGTCCCGGACTATTCGATCTATCATTAGAGCCTTTAGCACAATATATAAGACAATCCCAATCCATAGAACCAATCGTAATCAAGGGCACACAACACAAAATTAGTTTATATGCGGACGACGTAATACTGTTCATGCAAAACCCCAACACCGCACTGCCTCATCTTCTCAAGTTGATTGAGGACTTTGGAGATTTATCGGGATTTAGGATAAATTGGCCGAAGTCGGCCTTCCTCCCACTTAACGCCCCTGCAAAAAGAAATATAACCCTCCCAGAAGAGATACCGATGGTAAAACACTTTAGATGTTTGGGAGTTGAAATATTCCCTACCATAAGCCAAACGGTGAAGCACAATTACATAAAAATCCAAAACAAAATCAAATACGACCTTGTCAGGTGGTCAAAACTTAAAAACTCAGTACAAGCACGGATATCAATAATTAAGATGGACGTCCTACCTAGAATCAACTTCTTCAGCTCAATGCTACCGTTACCCCCTCCAAAGGGTTACTGGAAAGAATTACACTCCTCCACATACAAATTTATTTGGAATAACAAACCACCACGTATAAAAAGATCCACCGCACAGAGAAACAAAGCAGACGGTGGTATGGCATTTCCAGATTTCCACCACTATTTTAAGGCATACACTTTAAGACCACTGACAACATGGTTTGATCCCCAAGCATCAGTATCCTGGAGAAATTTAGAAGAAAATATAGTAGCTCCACATAGGCTGAAGGACATAGTGTACACCAAATTATCAATTAAGCAATGCGAACGGAAATTTGGCCCCATAATCACTCATGCAATCCGGATATGGCGTGTAACACAAAAAAAAGACTCTATCCCACATAAATGGCATAATCATACTCCCTTATTCAATAACAATGCACTCTTGATTGGGAAACAACCTATAAGATTCCCTAGATGGGAAAAGCAAGGCATACACACATTAGGAGATGTTTTCAACAAACAGGGTTTTTGTAGTTTTGATGAGATATGCAAAGAATTTAATCTCACCAAGTCCTCATATTATTTTTACGCACAGTTATTGGCATGTTTGAAGGCTCACGGTGTTCCATTAAGGATACCAATTGTACACCCACAGATACCACAAATTCTTCTATGAAAGAGAGACATCGAGAGGTTTTGTTTCAGATTTTTATCATCAATTACTAACGGCCTCGTATGAAACCCTACATCTAGACTCAGTCTGGAGGAGGGATATACCAGACCTGGAGATAGACTTTGACTGGCAAGAAGCCTGGGCAAATGTACGCCTTGCATCAAGGAACCCGGACCATCAACAAATCAATCTTAACTATATTCACAGGACATACTTAACTCCTATAAGACTGAACAAAATGGGTCTTAAACAAGACTCCAAATGCTCCTTATGTACAAATGGGGACGAAGGGACATTTATGCACATGTACTGGGACTGCCCACCAGTTAAGATATTTTGGAAAGAAGTGACCCAGCAATTGTCAAATCTCTTAACTCTGGATATACCTGTACACCCCTCTGTATTACTGCTGAATGATGTCTTTGAGCATGCAGTACCTCCACAGCTAAAGAGATTGGTTTTATCCGGTATCACAGTGGCTAAAAAGCTGATAGCATCACGATGGTTTCAACCGGAAAAAATTTGCCGTAAGGTCTGGATTCTTACATATCTCGATGTGATTTATCAAGAAATATCAACAGCTAGAATTTTGGGTCTCAATGAATCCAAAATGGCAATGTGGTTAGAAGTGGTGGAGAGAATAAAAGGCAGCATATAATGGTAGTGTCTGGTTAGGAACAAATTATAATGGTTGGATTATCCAATGGGGGGTCCGGGAGAGGGGGGTACGAGCTGGAGCATATGTGTATTTGTATATCCTATTGTGTGTTGTCATGTTTGTTTATGTGTTTGTTTAAAAAATAATAAAAAAATAAAATACAAAAAAAAAAGAAATAACAGCCAATGTGTTAAGTGGCCAAAACGATCCCAGCTACGATGCCCACAATGAGAAACGTCACTCATTGACAAACATGAACGCGTGTTCGCGTTTTCTTCATTTGCATACAGACACGCCTCCGGCAGCTCCTTATAAAGCCAGCCAACAGAGTCGTGTGCAAATGAAATCCCAATGAGAGCGAAGAGAGTTACAGGCGCACCTGCAGTGCTGGGAGTGGGAAAGGAGGAAGTTATATTATTTAGTAGCATCAGCACACACACACGCACGTACTGTATAGTCTATGTGCATAATTAATGAACGCAGTAGGCTTATATTAATATTCGAATGACTTGTTTTATTACGAGATCACAGATACTGCGCTGCCCTACAGTACGTACAGTGAGCTGCCAGACGACTCCACAGAGTCGTTGTGCACCGGTGTCCCACAAAAGGGTGCTTGGCATGTTGGTTGACATCGACCTGCATTAAATGTAGTAAACTGCCATGAGAAATGTGGGAAATGTGTACGCGTGGTAAGCTTGACTGAAACCTCAAACGATTGTGGACATGCCGCGCAGAGTCTGGTCTGCTCACGCCCAACTCTGTGGAGATGTCACGTGATGTGTACTGTATGTACTGTACTACTAAGATAAGATAAGATGATCCTTTATTGATTCAGTACGTTGATGTGGGTCTCTAGTTCTCAAGTCCCGAGTTGTGACAGTGATAGTTCTGGCAGCAGATCCGGCCGCCCAAGCTACTATAGGGCAGCGCAGTATCTGTGATCTGATCTCCTAATAAAACAAGTCATTAGAATAATATAAGCCTGGGGCGCCAGGGGCGCGCACCACGTACAGCACTGCGGTTATTAACTGTTAAAAAAAAAAAAAAAAAAAAGAATTATAATAATAATATAAGCCTACATTACGCAGGTAGACTATACAGTATGCGCACGCGTGTGTGTGTGTGTGTGCGCGTGCGCTGAACAGGTGGCCAGGAGGGAGCGAACAAGATGGTATAAATATGGAATATTAATACAGTCTATTCCACTATAGATATATATCCACGCGATTAGCTTTAGTTCTTATTTATTTATCCACTGTCATTTCAATGCCATAGAATGCCGTCTTCACCCGGATTGTGTAAGCCTAGGGTGCAGAGTTGACCATTTAAATAGCGCGATTGCTCACTAGGATGGCAGGGTTCAATGTACATGATTGCTGTTCAAGTCCACCTGCAAGGTCACGGTTTTATTTGTCACACGCAACATCACACCGGTAAGATGAGCAGTGGAATGTTTATCCACTGGCTCTTACAATGTATACAATAAGCAATGTCCAAAAATATAAATAAGAACAACAATAAATAATAACATTTATCTGATTTATTTATTTATTCAAAGTAATTTGCAGTGTTTGTGTAGTGCTATTATTTATTTTTCCGACATTAAATGCATACTTTTTTATCGTACAAATAATGTCATATTTATTTAATTTTTATGATTAATTAATTCCAAGGAGGCCTGTAGAGTTGACATGAAGGAATCACTATGATTCCTCCCAAATAAAGCCCTTAAGAACACGGAGCACACCAGTCTGTCAACTTAAGACTGCTCTTCAGCGCTCCTAAATCCTGCTCTTAGTTAGGGCCGAATCCAAGACAAGGGACGGTTGGTGAATCCCAAAATTTCGTAAGTGGCGCTAAGAGCAAGAGTTGTCAGATATTTTGTCCTAAGTCTGTTGGTGAATGAGACCCAATGTTCTTGCCATTTCAGGATGCTGATGGAGATGGTGTGTCGCAGGACCTTGCTGTACAAACAACAAAAATCGACACAATTAAGAAGAAAACATCAGAGGGTTCCGACGACATCGGTATTGTGGTAGAGGGCGTGAAAGTTCTGACTGCTCTGGGTCATTTCCCAAGGGCTTGCTCCATGCTAGTTGGGTTGGCATATGCAGTGAATCTTGCCTATCCCAAGGAACTAAGGTACACAGAATTAAAGGCCTTTTACATTTTTCTAACCTACCTTGAGTGGACCTGGATTATTTATGCTATTTCCTTGGTTTCGTCCTCTCTCTTTGATCTCAGGTACACATTCAAAGCCTTCCAGAAACTCCTCCTCGAGCTTGATTGTACAAGGCTGTCCCCAAAAGTGAACAACCTCAAGAATAAGCTACTGGCTTAAGAAAGGTGACCCTTGCAGAGTGAAAGGGAGTGGGGGTGGGGGGGTCAGATGAGGCAAGGTCAAGTATTGGGGTGGGGTGGGGTGAGACGAGGCAAGGTCACGTGTTGGGGGGGGGGGGGGGGGGGTGAGGCGAGGCAAGGTCAAGTGTTGTGGTGGGGGGGGGGGGGGGGTGAGCAGTGGCGTCCTTTCAGTAAAAGGCAAGGTAGGGGGGGGGGGGGGGGGTTGGGGGGGGGGGGGTGAAGGGGGGATTTTTTTTGTTAAATCAGTTGTGCAATAGTCACTTTTGGTGAGTTGTTTCTATACAATTCAGTTATATGACATTTAGGTATGACACAGGACTACACAAGCATTTTTAGTATAGAAATGTGTCAACAGACTAAAGCAGGGAACCACAATATTTTGCATATGAATTATGCAGAATGTAATATCATGACTGTCTATTACTTTTCTTGCAATTGAGAAAATTTTCCTTAGGTACGTTTTGAGGTGTGTGTTCAACAGAATGTAGTATCAAAAACACATTCACAAAAAGTGTGGGTTACTGAATGCTGAACTGCACTATTATAATCACTAAGCCAGACCATACCTGTGTCCCTGTATCACTTGTCTCTCCCTATGTCCATTTTCCTTTTTTTTGGGCATATTTCAGTTAGTCACAGTAAAAGTCACCTAGTAAAAGTGAGATAATTGACAATATCAAAACATGCTAGGGCTGTACCGAATAGTTCGAAGCTTCGTTCATAATGTTGACATTCGAATTCTAAATCAACATAAAAAATTGTAATTTTTTTTTTTTTTTTACATTTTTATTTGCCAAGGTATGGCGAGTGCCATACCTTGCCATACCAAATGGACGCCCCTGGGGGTGAGGCGAGGCAAGGTCAAGTGTTGGGGCATTTACAATGTTGTAAGACTGTTGTCAATTTAATTTGTAAGCACATTTGCATTTTGCACCTAACTGTTGCAACTTGCATAATAAACATGTTTAGATTTAGCATAAATACATGTTTACCTGGTATTCTTTTTATCTGTGGACCCAATTCAAGTAAACAATGGCACTAAGAAGACATGATATTGGGTAGATTAGAAATAAAGAAATTATGGGAACAAAGTGACATTCAGTGTTATTGAATATATTTAAAGTCCTATAATGCCAATTAAAACGTAGGGGAGAATGGGGGATGTTGTCACACGGGTAGTAAGTAAGTAAGTAAAGTTTATTTATATAGCACCTTTCACAGACCAGGGTCACAAAGTGCTTCACATAGTAAAAACATCAATAAAATGCAAAAGATAGCAGCATGGTAAAATAAAATAATAAAAAACGTGAAAGATCAGGAAAACCAAAACAGATAAAAAAGACATAAAATATTTACATAGTGCATAATTCGCCAAACGCCTGTTTAAACAGCACAGTCTTTAGCGACTTTTTAAAAGTGTTTACAGAGACCACAGATCTAAGGTCCAAGGGAGAGGCAGTTAAATCATTTTGTGTCCTGTACTGTGCAGGACAGTGATGCAACAGTAGCAGGACAGTGGATCACAGTGATGTAGCAGGACAGTGATGTAGCAGGACAGTGATGTAGCAGGACAGTGATGTAGCAGGACAGTGATGTAGCAGGACAGTGATGTAGCATCACAGTGATGTAGCAGGACAGTGATGTAGCAGGACAGTGATGTAGCATCACAGTGATGTAGCAGGACAATACATCACAGTGATGTAGCAGGACAGTGATGTAGCAGGACAGTGATGTAGCAGGACAGTGATGTAGCAGGACAGTACATCACAGTGATGTAGCAGGACAGTGATGTAGCAGGACAATACATCACAGTGATGTAGCAGGACAGTGATGTAGCAGGACAGTGATGTAGCATCACAGTGATGTAGCAGGACAATACATCACAGTGATGTAGCAGGACAGTGATGTAGCAGGACAGTGATGTAGCAGGACAGTACATCACAGTGATGTAGCAGGACAGTGATGTAGCAGGACAGTACATCACAGTGATGTAGCAGGACAGTGATGTAGCAAGACAGTGATGTAGCAGGACAGTGATGTAGCAGGACAGTACATCACAGTGATGTAGCAGGACAGTGATGTAGCAGGACAGTACAGTACAGTGATGTAGCAGGACAGTACATCACAGTGATGTAGCAGGACAGTTAAAGGTGTATTCCACCCAAATGGTTAGCAGGACAGTGATGTAGCAGGACTGTACAGTACAGTACAGTGGACAGTGGTAAAATGGCTGCAGGACAGTTAAAGGTGTATTCCACCCAAATAGTGTTAAAGGTTATAACCCAAATCGAATGATTTTAAAGGTGTATTCCACCCAAATTGTTTTAAAGGTTATAATACAGTAGCAGTACAGTGGATCACAGTGATGCAACAGTAGCAGGACA
Organism: Notolepis coatsorum; assembly: GCF_963971535.1. Taxonomy (NCBI): domain Eukaryota; kingdom Metazoa; phylum Chordata; class Actinopteri; order Aulopiformes; family Paralepididae; genus Notolepis; species Notolepis coatsorum. The sequence continues at coordinate 78,094,575 of NC_140167.1, forward strand.
GTTAAAGGTGTATTCCACCCAAATGGTTAGCAGGACAGTGATGTAGCAGGACTGTACAGTACAGTACAGTGGACAGTGGTAAAATGGCTGCAGGACAGTTAAAGGTGTATTCCACCCAAATAGTGTTAAAAGTTATAACCCAAATCGAATGATTTTAAAGGTGTATTCCACCCAAATTGTTTTAAAGGTTATAATACAGTAGCAGTACAGTGGATCACAGTGATGGAACAGTAGCAGGACAGTTAAAGGTGTATTCCACCCAAATGGTTAGCAGGACAGTGATGTAGCAGGACTGTACAGTACAGTACAGTGGACAGTGGTAAAATGGCTGCAGGACAGTTAAAGGTGTATTCCACCCAAATAGTGTTAAAGGTTATAACCCAAATCGAATGATTTTAAAGGTGTATTCCACCCAAATTGTTTTAAAGGTTATAATACAGTAGCAGTACAGTGGATCACAGTGATGCAACAGTAGCAGGACAGTTAAAGGTGTATTCCACCCAAATGGTTAGCAGGACAGCCCCATCACAATGTGCAGGAGGTGTGTACAGTAGCAGTACAGTAGTACAGTAGGTGTACAGTAGCAGTACAGTAGGTGTACAGTCGCAGGACAGTTAAAGGTGTATTCCACCCAAATGGTTAGCAGGACAGTACATCACAGTGATGCAACAGTAGCAGTACAGTTAAAGGTGTATTCCACCCAAATGGTTTTAAAGGTTCTAATACCAAAATGTGTCTTCCCGAATCATTTTAAAGGTGTATTCCACCCAAATGGTTTTAAAGGTTCTAATACCCAAATGTGTCTTCCCGAATCATTTTAAAGGTGTATTCCACCCAAATGGTCTTAAAGGTTCTAATACCCAAATGTGTCTTCCCGAATCATTTTAAAGGTGTATTCCACCCAAATGGTTTTAAAGGTTCTAATACCCAAATGTGTCTTCCCGAATCATTTTAAAGGTGTATTCCACCCAAATGGTTTTAAAGGTTCTAATACCCAAATGTGTCTTCCCGAATCATTTTAAAGGTGTATTCCACCCAAATGGTCTTAAAGGTTCTAATACCCAAATGTGTCTTCCCGAATAATTTTAAAGGTGTATTCCACCCAAATGGTTTTAAAGGTTCTAATACCCAAATGTGTCTTCCCGAATCATTTTAAAGGTGTATTCCACCCAAATGGTTTTAAAGGTTCGAATACCCAATTTTGTTATGGTGTCTTCCCCAAATCCTTTTAAAGCTTATAACCCCAAATCGTTTGAATGAATAAATGAATGAAATGGGACTATGAAGTCTTTATTTGTAACACATGTGAGATGGGCAGCACACACGCATTCCTTTGGGGAGGTTGCCATTGAAATGTCATCTGTGCTTGACCCATCCTGTCATCCTTCATCCTGTCGTGGGTCCGCTCCAATACAATACCTTGCCAATCCAAGTGCTCCTGTTCATCTTCATCAGGGACGTGACAGCATTAGCGATCAGTTCTGCATGTTTTTCCATTCTTTTGTTTTTATTTTTGTATGTGTATTCCCACAAATAGCTTTAAAGGTGTATTCATCCCAAATGTTTCTAAAACTTTATTCCACCCAAAGTTAAAATACTACTTCATGTTCAACTCCTAAAGGTATATATGCTTGAATTACATTCAAGTAATCTCATGACTTCCAGCTGGCTATAATGGAGGCGGTGAGCCCTCTAGTGTTCAAACATAAATAAGACACTATTCTAGACTAAATTAATTCTAATATTCTAGCAATACAAATCCAACAAGTTGGCCTTGGCCTCTACACACCGGCGCCTAATTGTGCCTTAAACTAAACACAATTACAAAATATATATATATATATCGGAGAAGCTACCGACATAATCAAAACACTCATATGGCCCTTACACTGTGTCTACGTACGTGACTTCTATTTTTACTTCTATTTTTTTTACATGCTATACTATTTTATTTCACTTATCTTTTGTCTAGCACAGTCTCTGGAGCGTAACAGAAAGAAGCATTTTGTATAAAAGTATTCTGTACTTCTGTATGACAACTATTAAAGAAACTTGAACTTGAAACTTGATACATGACATACAGATAGACAGTACTGCTACATCTATACATTTATGACATACCAGATTTGCAAATACAGTACTGTTTGTGATACATGGCAGGCATGTTAGACATCGTTTTGCCTCCTGAGCACAGTGATGTACAGGTGCAGCTCAATAAATTAGAATATTGTGGAAAAGTATATATTTAGCTGTATTGATGCAGTAATTTGTGCAAAAGGAGCCCCAACCGCGTGAATACTTTCGGTAAGCAACAAGCCCTTCCGCATTGCTCTGATTGGCCGAGCGTGCGCATGCACATGAGCCGCAACAAGCCCCTCAGCCAGGCAGCAATACTAAGGTCCGCTTAATGCAATTTATACAAATGGAAGTATTGATTTCGCCGTAACGAATCATTAAAAAAATATACCGTTAACTGGAATATGTTCTTTCTTTACACATGTGTTGGATTATGTAATTGGTTTGTCATGACAAACCAATAAAAAAGACAACCCAATTACATAATCCAACATATGTGTAAAGAAACAACATATTCCAGTATCTTTTTCTGATCAGTTAGGAGTTGTTTAGAAACAGTGTAAATAATAACAATCAAATAGCACACAAGCTAACACTACTACTACAAGCACAACACATAAACAAGCACATCATTTGTGATCAACTGTAATCCTCATTGTGCAGGTGTTCTCAGTGAGCATGGTGAGGTAAATGTGCACACATTCAGATTGTCTTGTCTTTCATGGTGCTGGTCCTCAAAAAAATTGCAGTTACTTTGTTGGGCAAAAAGAGCAATAGACTTAAGCTAAATTCAGGCAGCCAACCACGTCCAATGGCTGCCGATATCCTCCACCCTAAAAAGGTGCAGGATCACAGAGCCTGAAGAAGAGTGGAGCAGGAGACCAAACACACCCAGGACAGGATGACCACAGTCAGCAGATGAGGGATGGAGCAGGAGAGATGAGGAATGAGATAGGACTAAACAGACCAGTAAGTAGTGATTCCGGGCCCCCTGGGAGACATGCCAAGGAAAGAGAAAAAGTAAAGCATTGTTAGTTAGTATTGTGGCTATATGATGCTAATTATGTGAGTTAGTCAACTGGCCTACTAGAAGGCCTTTTATATGAGATATTTGGTATGGTCAAATATTCAGTATACTCAAGTCCCATTATGGAATATGGGTTTATTTCTGTGGCCACTACTGATGACCATTTTGTATAATGCGTCATTGACAGCAACATCATGTGAAAATGTGCCCCATTGCATTGGAGCCTGGTGAGAGGATACAACATAGTGCTATGTGTCTAAGTACTAAAGCGATCAGTGAAATCTTGGCCTGTACAGCAATATCAGAACCTGAACCAATCCCAGCTACTCACATAACCTGGTTTTAGGTAGAAGCATAAATGTCATAACCTGGCAGATCTCAAAACAAACTGGTCAGACTACTGCTTGACCTTACTCCTAGAACCCACCTCACCCCTGCCCACTTTGACAACCTAGGATGGCTTAGAGTAGACGACAGAGTACAGCAACTTGCAATGGGCCTGGTCAACAAGATACACTATACGACTAAGGTACCCATGTACATGTCAAAATACTTCCCAAAACTCAGTGAATACCACGATCACAACACCAGAGGGAGCTCCACAAATCATGTTAAACCCAGATTCGGCTCAAACAATTCGGTTCGCAATTATGCCACATCGATGTGGAACGCCCTACCCAAAGCTGTAAAGCAGGGGTCAGCAACCTTAGGCACGAGTGCCACCATTGGTACACATTATCTAAACCAACATGGCACACTAGCAAATGTGTAAGAGGAACCTTTTTGGAAATGTTGAGTTACCTCCCCATGCAGTTACCTCTTTCACAGCCATTGGCAGTTGCACAGCCTGTTATTTATGGTACTGTAGGTTGACTGATATACCAGGGATATTTCATGGTCAGAGCCAATGAGAAGGGTCAGTCTGTTGTTGTTTGTGTAGCGTGATGAATTCTGCGTTGTGTCTGGTGTGAGGTGGACGTAGACACTCAGACAATGGTACCCAGTTGATGATGTTTATTGCCTGTTAATCACAACAGCACGCACACAAGACACGACGGCGTTATTGGCCATTATCAGCGTGCACTCCACCTCTGGCTCTCATGCTGCACATACACAAAGAGAGCCGCATGCGCACATTTAGAACAGCGCGCCGGCTACAGTTACAACCATTATATACATTTGCTCCGTGCAAGCTAGCTTCAGTAACAACATATGAAACAACATGAAATAAAAGACAGGGTGTAAACATTAGTTAAACCAAAGTAAATACAAAAACAGCGGTTCATACCTGTTAATCACAACAGCACGCACACAAGACACGACGGCGTTATTGGCCATTATCAGCGTGCACTCCACCTGATATTGCCAAACAGAATGCCGAGTTTAGTACACGAACGTACTGTTGCTGTTTTACACAGGCGAATTAATGTCATTGCACAACAAGGTATTTCAATAGCAAAACAAGTTATACAAAGCATTTAAATCCCATATTAAGTAAACGGACGCTCATACCTCTGGCTCTCATGCTGCACATACACAAAGAGAACGGAAGCTGGCGCCAGCATGCCTCTCGTTCTCAAGCCGGCTAAACCATTTTGGGCATTAGTTGAAAGTATTTACAATACACCAATTGTTCAATGGAAAGATATCTTATCTTCTCTAAACCCATTATAAAGGACCCAAACGGTATTTCGTTTGTGGAATTGGTAACTCAATGTGAGGGAATTAATATACAGTAGTAAACCAGACACCCCTCCAAAACCTAGAATGGACTCGGTGCACGTTGGTCCACGTTGATCCACTTTTGTTCCTTCAAAATAAGAGTGTTTCTGTTTTGACCCACATATTTAAGATAAAAGATACCAGTTTCTGTCCATGATACTAGCATAACCACTTCACTCTGCTACATACTCCCCCACTGACTTATGCCAGATCATGGACAGTGTTCCCTTCAATCAGCTCAACAGCGTAAGTATAAACCAAAGAAACAGAAAATAAAATAAAAAATTACAACAAGTCAACGTGTCACCTGTAACTCAATGTATTCCCTTCATTCCAGACCTAGAAAATAGGTCGACCAGCTCAAAAGCTATCCGATAAAGGATCAGGAAAAATAAAGGGTAGCTAATCCCTTATCCAACCACAGGCAAAAAAACATGCCATGTACATATTTATACCACGGAATACACCAAAATTACCAAATCATGTCTAGTGCAATAGACAACCGTAACTACCAGTATGACTCAAAGAAAATCAAACAGCAAAATCAATGAAAGAAAAGAAGAAAAAAAAATTCCAGTAATAAAAATAATTACTCAAAAGAAAACAAAAAAAATTGTATCATCTTCTAGGATGACAGCAGAGCCCTGACTTGTACTGCCATCGTCTGAATGAGCCTGTTAACTGGCCTGATTAGTCTCCCCCGCCTAGTGTAAACCCCTTGAGGTGGCTCAACTACACTTGGTGTGACATCGACAATGGCCGATTCAGGTTCACTCACTGGTACCAATAAGGATGCATTACAAGGGGCCTCCTCCGAAGCAATCATGTCTCCAGTAAATGATTCCACAGTTGTCGTGTCTGACGACTGATCACTATCCTGATAAACAATTACAGAGTATGACTCCTCTGATTCAACATCTGCATCTGGTCCCTCCTCCCAAAAGTGGCGTGGTTTCTTCAGTTTACACTCCTGCTCCTCACCACTATGTGACTCAAGTGCAATATTATGATGTTGATCACTACTCATGCTCCCCACCTGCTCCTCTGCTGGCTCTGATACACCCATCCCTGTCGTGGTATCTACTACCCTCTCCACACTGGACTCAGGAAGATGAGCAACCCACCGGGCAGTTCTCAGCTCATCCTGATCAGAATCATCTGTCATTTCCTCACTCGGACCAGTGCCAGGAATAGACACCTCAATCTCTGGCTCGTCCCATGACGGCAGAGGCAGGAAATTGACGGGCATAATCAAGTTCCTATGAACAGTCTTAATCCTCCCTGTGACAGGATGACGGATACTGTATACATTCAGCCCACTGTTTTTACACACTACAGTATAGACGGCGCTCTCCCAGCGGTCAGCTAGCTTTTTCTTGCCCCGCTCCCCCTTATTTGCCAGTAAGACCCGATCCCCCTTCTCTACTGCATGTCCCTTTAACTGTCTGTTATACACCTCAGCTTGCCTGGTCTGTTGCTTCTCCGCATGCTTTTGAGCAAGTGCCATTGCTTCCCTTAGATCCTTTCCCAGTGACTGGACATACTTATCCACATCCACCGTATCTCCATCCAAAAGGACACTCTGAAACATGACATCGACAGGTAATCTTGGAGTGCGACCAAACATCAAAAAGAAGGGTGGGACCCCCGTGGTCTCATGCACTGTGCAATTATAAGCAAACGTCAAAGTGTTCAACATCTGAGGCCATTTCACCTTGGAACGAGGTGGCAAAGAATGGATCATACTACCTAAAGTGCGGTTTAGACGTTCTACTTGTCCATTTCCCATAGGATGGTATGGCGTGGTATGGGATTTTTCAACCCCTGCCATCTGAAGCATTTCTGCTATGAGTGCACTCTCAAAATTAGCTCCTCTGTCGCTATGAATGCAGGCTGCAAAACCATAAACAGAAAAAAAGTTATTCCAGAGCACTCTGGCCACCGTCTTTGCAGTTTGATTGGGACACGGATAAGCACACGCTAGTTTGGTAAAATGGTCAGTTATAACAAGCACATCAATGGACTTATTATTGGCATCCTCAGCCGACCAAAAGTCAATACACACCAACTCCAATGGTGCAGTGGTGACTATAGATACCAGCGGAGCCTTAGCCTCCGGCTCAGGTGCTTTGCTCAGTACACACCTCTTACAATGACTCACATATTCTTTGACATCCTTTTCCATGGAGTCCCAATAGAAACGTTGTCTAGTGAGCCACAATGTGCGCTGCTGGCCCTGGTGCCCAGCCTCGTCATGTACCCCTTTTAGCACCTGTCCTCTCAGAGCGCTCGGTACAACATATTGAAAGACCTTCTTCCCACTCACAACGTGTTTTGAAACACGGTACAACACTCCCAATTTTGTTGTGAGTTTTCCCCACTGTCTCAATGTGCGGTTTGTTTCTTTCGACTCATGAACTCTCTCTCTTCGAGATGGGCGGCGGCCTCTATCTACAAAGAATTTGACTCTACCAGTGACAGGGTCCTGGCACTGTTTGTCGTACAATTCCTCATGAGTGAGGACAGGCAATGGGCTCTGTCCCATGGACACCAACCTTTCTAGCTGCTGCACGTGAGAGACTGCTCTCATAGCTGCGCCATCCTCCCAACAGCGATGTGTGTGGAGTACCGCAGATACCTCTTCACGAGATATGCTCCCACTGTCACTACCCACCTCACCACTGGCCTTAAAGGAACTCTGAGTTGACAGTCCTAGACCCTTCCTCCTCACCTCTGGTTCCTCACAGGTAAGACGGAACATGTTCTGCACGTCATCCACTTCTAAACCTCTAGCCTCCCTCAACAAGACATCATACGAGGTCCTTGTCAGCCTGTGCATCACTCTAGGTTTAGCAAACGGCTCCCTGCTCAGTGCATCAGCTACTGTATTCTTAGGCCCAGGGATGTACTGAATGTCAAAATCAAAAGGTGCCAGCTTAGCCACCCATCTCTGCTCGCATGCATCGAGTTTTGGCTTTGTGAGGATGTACTTAAGGGGATTATTGTCTGTCCACATTGTAAATTTATGTCCTCGCAGCCAATGGCTAAACTTGTCGTGTATAGCCCATTTCATGGCGAGAAACTCAAGCCTATGAGCGGGATATTTAGACTGAGCATGATTCAAAGATTTACTAGCAAAAGCTATGGGCCTGGCTGTGCTACACCCCTCCTGCACCTGTGAAAGCACAGCTCCCAGTCCGCTAGTGGATGCATCTACAGACAATAAAAATGGCTGAGAAAAGTCAGGGTGAGCCAATAGCGTTTGTCCCACTAATGCGGCCTTTAACGCCTCAAAGGCCTCCCTACACTCCTCAGTCCAGTCTGCTGCACTAAGCCTACGAAGGGGGGCAGCTCTCTGGCTTTTTACTTTGCCTCTCCGTGGCTTTTTCACACCCGTGGTCAACTGAAACAGTGGTCTTGCAACTACAGAGCAGTTCTCAATGTAATGCTGATAATACACCATCATTCCTAAAAATGACCGGATCTTATTGGCAGACGGGGTGACCCCATCCGACTCCATAATATCGCTCTCCGTCACACCCACTATCGCCTGCACCTTATCGGGGTCTGTGGCTATCCCCTCCCGAGAAACAATGTGTCCCAAAAACTTCAGTGACTTTCTCAGAAACTGACACTTAGATGGAGACAACTTCAGGTTGTGTTCTCGTAAACGCTGGAATACCATCTCCAGCCTCTGCAAGCTCTCTTCCTCCGACTTGCCAAAGACCAGAAGGTCATCTAAGTAACAAAGAAGACTCAGCGAGTTCTGATCACCAAAGATTGTGAGCATCATTCTCATGAACGTAGCTGGACTGTTACACAGCCCCTGGGGCATACGGTTATATTCATGTAAACCGAGAGGAGAGGAAAACGCAGTGTATTTCTTATCATCCTCATGCAGTGGGACATTGTAATACCCGGATGTCAAATCCATGGAACTGAAAAAGGCATTACCTCCCAGCGCTGCAAGTACATCTGCTTGATGGGGTAATGGATGTGCATCTTTCACAGTACGAGTGTTTAACCACCTGAAATCTGTGCACAGTCTCAATTCCCCATTCTTTTTCCAACAGAGAACAAGGGGAGATGCATACTCGCTACTCAACTTCCTAATTATCTCCCTGTCCTCCATCTCGTTCAGAGTCTCTCTCAACTTTTGGTAATGGGCGGGGGAGAGCCTCCGGTAGGGTAACCGAAAGGGCCGATCGTCTGTCAGTCGGATACGGTGACAGAAGCCACCAGCCTCCCCACAATCCAACCGGTGTCTAGAAAACACATCTTCATAGTTCTCAATCAGATCAGTCAGTCTATCTTTCCAGACTGGTGAAACCTGACAGTCATCAACTGACAGGTTCTGGAGCCCTAGACTAGCCAGTCTATCGTTCCCCCTAGCTACATTGTTGCTATCACAACTCCTAGCTGTCAGACTGCCGAGAGAGCTGTCACTACTCACTCTACCGGCATTCTGGTGTACTGACGTGTCCGTATCATTGTCAAAATCTTCTAATGCAATGCATGGATATACGTCAGCCACTTTTGCATTTCTTCTCAAGGTGATAGCCTTGTTAGTCGGGTTTATAATCTTGACAGGAAGCCACCCATCCCCCCAGAGAGGTGTAACTACCCTGCCAACTAGTATGTTACGGTGTACACAACGAGCGGCGCTGGGCTCAACAATAACAGTACTTCCCATAGACAGTTTTGTCTTGGGTGGGAGACGACCCCACACTACATGCTCACTCATCGGCTCAAGAGTTACGGCCTGTTTCAACTTGACTGTTCCCACTTTGTCAGGAATTTCCTCCCCCCTCCATCTCTCAAGATTGGCCATGAACCTGATAAACTGACTGTTTTCGTCCGGACATGGTGACTCAGCTTTTCCCAATATGCGCCAGTAGGCCCCCGTGGATTTGAATTGTCTAATTAAGGGCTTCATTACATTGGTGCCTATAATGAGCTCATCTACCTGACCCTCCACTATCAATACTGGTACTATGTATTCAAACCCGTAAAGCTTAAGTTTCAGCTCACACGTTCCCACCGGGCTAGTTTGTTTCCCACCACACCCTACAAGAACAACATTGGTAGTCGAGATTAGATCACCCGTCACTACCCCTGCCTCCCTCAGCCGAGGAACCACATCAGCGCGCAGAGACGTAGCCATGGATCCACTATCTAACATCCCCTGTAACTCAACCTTGTCTCCCGTCAATACAGTGGTGAAAAATAAACTGTCACTTTGGGATGTTCTGGTCACATTCTGCATAATTACTGTCTTGTCCTTGGGTGCTGCTTCACAAACAGACGTATATACAGACTGGATATCATCATTGCAATTGGAGGAAAAACCATAGGGGCCCACATTGTCCTCCTTTGAACGAGGGCCGGCTAGTTTTCCTGAGAAGGACCAGCCTGTATCTGACCAGGGGGCTGTCTAGGAGTGGTCTGCCCACAATAGATACCAATATGCCCTGGACTCAGACACTTGAAACACAGCCTGTCCGTCCTACAATGCGTCCTAGTATCGTGCTCCGAACTGCCACAAACCTGACATTGTTGAGAAGGTCTGGGGAACTGTCTCCGGGGGCCATTTTGTACATAAGGACCATTTGGTACGTAAGGACCATTTTGTACCGACTGAGTGTTGTTGCCTAACGCCATTTCTAACACTCTCAGCACCCTCTCCATTGTGTTATTCTCAGCTACAGGCGTCAGCTGCTCTAGCTCTGGGCTACTGACAGCCACTGGGGGCGCGCTTTGTTCGTGATTAACAACCACCCTCTCCTGTGATGACTCAATGGCGACCACTTGTTGTGTCAACCGACCTCGACTCGCTCTATGTTCTCTCAAGTATTCATCCAAATGTCCCTGCACCTCACCTGCTGTCCACTCACGAGATGGCTTACTTTTGAACACTAAGGACAGCTCCTTATCGGGGCAGTGACGGATGAACATGAGAACTAGATGCTTGCTCAGGCTAGTCTGGGATTCCCCCGTGCTAAGAAGACACTGCTCTGTGGCTTCTGCTGCTTTGTTAAGCCTAATCCAATAGTCAAGAGGATTCTCGCTTGCATATGGTTTGACTGCATAAAAGTCAGCTAATGGAAGTTCTGAATGAATAATATCACCAAAATGTTGTCTCAAAATGCTAAAGATAACACCCACTTCACTGTCAGTTGAGTTGCTACGCAGCCATACTTTGGTAACGTCCCGGGCCCTCCCCATTAGCTTGTTCATAACCTCTTCAACTTGTTCAGCTCCAGTACAGTTATTTTTCTTTCTGAGATACGTCCTCATGAGTTCCTCCCACTCAAAAACAGAGTACTTATCTGTGCTATCACCTCTAAAATAGGGTGGGGCATTTGCCTCTGAACGTAACACGAGATTCATTTTGGATGCATCAATCACAGTATTCCCACATTGGTCAGGTTGGAACGTCTGTCGGGGATTTTGAGAAGCTAAAACAGGTGAAATCCCCGTAATTGTGTTCTGCATTAACGTCACTCTAATAGCTTCCCCTATTTCGGACCCAATGGATCTTATCAAATTGGCCATTTGACTGGGGGATGTCTCAACACTAGTGTTGTTGATTTCACTAGTTGAGGGAACAACCGGCGTGAAAAGTAACTGTTGGGCAGTTCCCTCTACGTGACCCTCTACCCTCCTCCTTTCAGGGCTAGAGGAGCCTGAACCATTTTGACTCCCCGGGGTAGACTGCATAACCGGTGTGTAGTCGAGAACCCCTCTCCCCACAGTAATCCCTCTCCCCACAGTCAAGTCCCTTGTAGGAGTGTTTCCTGCATTCAAAGTCATTTTCAATCTTCAAATGGTGCTTTCACCTTTTTACTCTTCAGTGTGTTCTGGGTAACACACTTGAAATAAATAAACTTGATTAGAGACTTTTTTTAAAGGATTCAGTGCTCTCCAGCCCCCTCAGGAACAGACCTCAGGACTCGGCGGCGAATGCAGCGTCCCCGTGGCTAGGTCGCGCCAGCAGCACCACGCGTCTAGGCCGCACATGAAGCCTCCACGTCTCCCCAGCTACACCGGTGGTCGGCCTCTGCTGACCCGTTGATCCGGTTGTCTCGGCACCAGTTGTAGCGTGATGAATTCTGCGTTGTGTCTGGTGTGAGGTGGACGTAGACACTCAGACAATGGTACCCAGTTGATGATGTTTATTGCCTGTTAATCACAACAGCACGCACACAAGACACGACGGCGTTATTGGCCATTATCAGCGTGCACTCCACCTCTGGCTCTCATGCTGCACATACACAAAGAGAGCCGCACGCGCACATTTAGAACAGCGCGCCGGCTACAGTTACAACCATTATATACATTTGCTCCGTGCAAGCTAGCTTCAGTAACAACATATGAAACAACATGAAATAAAAGACAGGGTGTAAACATTAGTTAAACCAAAGTAAATACAAAAACAGCGGTTCATACCTGTTAATCACAACAGCACGCACACAAGACACGACGGCGTTATTGGCCATTATCAGCGTGCACTCCACCTGATATTGCCAAACAGAATGCCGAGTTTAGTACACGAACGTACTGTTGCTGTTTTACACAGGCGAATTAATGTCATTGCACAACAAGGTATTTCAATAGCAAAACAAGTTATACAAAGCATTTAAATCCCATATTAAGTAAACGAACGCTCATACCTCTGGCTCTCATGCTGCACATACACAAAGAGAACGGAAGCTGGCGCCAGCATGCCTCTCGTTCTCAAGCCGGCTAAACCATTTTGGGCATTAGTTGAAAGTATTTACAATACACCAATTGTTCAATGGAAAGATATCTTATCTTCTCTAAACCCATTATAAAGGACCCAAACGGTATTTCGTTTGTGGAATTGGTAACTCAATGTGAGGGAATTAATATACAGTAGTAAACCAGACACCCCTCCAAAACCTAGAATGGACTCGGTGCACGTTGGTCCACGTTGATCCACTTTTGTTCCTTCAAAATAAGAGTGTTTCTGTTTTGACCCACATATTTAAGATAAAAGATACCAGTTTCTGTCCATGATACTAGCATAACCCAGGCAACTACCGCCCTGTTTCTATTCTCACCTCCATCTCGAAAGTCATGGAAAAAATAGTCTACGAACAGGTCGAAAAGTACCTAGCGGAAAAAAATCTAATCTACGAATTCCAATCTGGCTTCAGAACATCCCACTCCACTGACACATGCCTTCTCTATTTGAATGACCACATCAAACAAGAGGTGGACGCAGGCAAATACTGCGGCATGGTCATGCTGGACCTACAAAAGGCCTTTGACACGGTCAATCACTCCATTCTGATTGACAAGCTAAAAGCAATTGGTTTTGATAGTCTATCAGTGAGCTGGATGCAATCCTACCTTGAGGGGAGGGAACAGATGGTGGAGGTAAACGGTACCCTATCCCCCCCCCTCACAGTGAGCTGTGGTGTTCCACAAGGAAGCATACTAGGACCGCTACTGTTCCTAATTTATGCAAATGACATGTCGTCAGCTTGTGACTGCAACTTGTTCCTGTTTGCGGACGACTCAGCCCTGCTGGTCTCTGACAAGAACAAGTTACAGGTTGAAAAAACCCTCAGCTCGGAACTAGGCAGAATCTGCATATGGCTCGCTGATAACAAACTATCATTACACATGGGCAAAACAGAGTCCATTCTCTTCGGTTCAAATAACAAACTCAGCAAGACCGACGGCTTCTCAGTTACAGTGGGTGACAATATTGTCACAAGGAAAGATGAAATTACCTACCTGGGGTCCATCCTAGAGGCTAATCTCTCCTGTGACAAAATGGCATCCAATGTAATAAAAAAAGTCAACCAACGAACTCGATTCTTGTACCGGATCTCCTCTCTGGTAAACAAGAACACCCTGAAGACTCTGGCAGGAGCACTCATTCAGGGGTACTACGACTATGCTTGCACCTCATGGTACCAAAGCACCTCAAAGGCGCTAAAAACAAAATTACAAACATCTCAAAACAAACTGGTCAGACTACTGCTTGACCTTACTCCTAGAACCCACCTCACCCCTGCCCACTTCGACAACCTAGGATGGCTTAGAGTAGACGACAGAGTACAACAACTTGCAATGGGCCTGGTCTACAAGATACACTACACGACCAAGGTACCCATGTACATGTCAAAATACTTCCCAAAGGTCAGTGAATACCACGATCACAACACCAGAGGGAGCTCCACAAATCATGTCAAACCCAGATTCGGCTCAAATAAGGGACTAAACACGTTTCGCAATTATGCCACATCAATGTGGAACGCCCTACCCAAAGCTGTAAAGGAATGTGGATCACTACCCACTTTCAAAACCTCTCTCAAGGGACACCTACGGGAGACTGCAATTCAACACTGGCCCCTGTAAATATCCTAACCCAATCATTCCAACCCCCTCCAATGTACAGTCATTTACCTAGTATGGTTTTGTCAATAGTTCAATGTACAATTGTGTTTGTTTGTACAGTGTCTCCTCCCCCCCCCCCCCCCCTCAATGTACAGTGTTACTTGTTTATACAGTATGCCCCCCGCCCCCCCCCCCCCCCCCCAACCACCTCCAATGTAAATTACCCAGTATGGTTGTCAATATCCCAATGTACCCAACCCCCCCCACCCAACCTCCAATGTACAGTTTCTACGTCAAATGTATATACTCCCTTTTCTTGACTCCTTCTGTATCACAAACAGTACTGTATTTGCAAATCTGGTATGTCATAAATGTATAGATGTAGCAGTACTGACTATCTGTATGTCATGTATGTCATATATGTCTATATGAATTGAAAATGGGGGACCCTGATGGAAACAAGACAAACGTCTTTCTCAGGTCTGCATCCCCTTAACAATTGTATGTATTGAGCCGTACTGTACTGTACCCATTCTGCAATCTGTTAAATAAAGTTTTCATTCATTCATTCATTCATTCATTCATTCATTCATTCATTCAACCACTTCACTCTGCTACATTTGCCGAACATTGAGTGTTAAACGCCATTTTGAGACCAAACATGAGAACTTTAAAGGATGAGGCAGACAAGGCTGAATGTGTCCAGGTATGGCAAGCAAGCATCTCATAAAGACGGCAGCATTCTCTTATATATTTATGAGAGGAAAATGGTTATTAAAACTATTGCTATGCACGTTGCCTATATGGATGGAATAGAATTACAGATCTGTTGGAGATTTACATTGTGATGTGGTGTCATAATTAACCTTAACATTGATATGGCACACTGGTTAACAAGAACATTTTAAAATGGCACTTCGTATCAAAAAGGTTGCTGATCCCTGCTGTAAAGGAATGTGAATCACTACCCACTTTCAAAACCACTCTCAAAGAGCAACTACGGGAGACTGCAATTCGAAACTGGACCCTGTAAATGTCCTAACCCAACCCCCTCCAATGTACAGTAAATGACCAAGTATGGTTTCGTCAATATTCCAATGTACAGTTTTGCTTGTACAGTTGTACAGTGTACTTAGTATAATAGTAGTAGTAAAGTATAATTTCTGGGTACTTTAAACACCCCTGTTTATGATGAATTGAAAATGGGGGACCCTGATGTAAACAAGACAAACGTCTTTCTCTGGTCTGCATCCCCTTAACAATTGTATGTATTGAGCTGTTTTGATTGATTGATTGAAAACTTTATTAACAGATTGCAGAATGGGTACAATATAGTACAGCTCAATACACACAATTGTTAAGGGGATGCAGACCAGAGAAAGACTTTCGTCTTGTTTACATCAGGGTCCCCCATTTTCAATTCATCAGGACAGACATACATGACATACAGATAGACAGTACTGCTACATCTATGTACTGTACTGTACCCATTCTGCAATCTGTTAATAAAGTTTTCAATCAATCAAACACAACTACTGTACATAACGTTAAATAGACCGTGGACGACGTACCCCCCCCCCCCCGCCCCCATACACAACCTACAGCATAACTTCCCACAGTAACGTTAACCAAATACTGTGGGCGACGCAGCCCCCCGCCCCCCTCCCACATACAACCTACAGCATAACTTTTATATCAGTATAATACAACTCTCAAAGCCAACGTAGAGTTTGTGCACTACTGTACATTTTAACTAGCACTTACCAGCCTCGGGACTCGGCAGTTCTGTTGTACAATGTGGTAGAAAAGATCGCTCCTGTGAATTGAAAAGCAAGCCCCGCCCCCAGCCTAGTGAATGAGAAAAGCCTGCCCCTAGTGGAGCAGGACAGTCCCTACACAGTACACTACACAAAATGATCACTGTGATCCACTGTCTTGCTACATCACTGTGATCCAATGTCCTGACTCCTGCTACATCACTGTCCTGCTACATCACTGTGATCCACTGTCCTGCTACTGTTGCATCACTGTCCTGCACAGTACAGTTTATGATGAATTGAAAATGGGGGACCCTGATGTAAACAAGACAAACGTCTTTCTCTGGTCTGCATCCCCTTAACAATTGTATGTATTGAGCTGTTTTGATTGATTGATTGAAAACTTTATTAACAGATTGCAGAATGGGTACAATACAGTACAGCTCAATACACACAATTGTTAAGGGGATGCAGACCAGAGAAAGACTTTCGTCTTGTTTACATCAGGGTCCCCATACATGACATACAGATAGACAGTAGGCCTACTGCTACATCTATGTACTGTACTGTACCCATTCTGCAATCTGTTAATAAAGTTTTCAATCAATTCAATCAATCAAACATGTATATATTCCCTCCCCGCCGTATGTATATTTCTCTCCCACCCACCCACCCCCTCCTAATGTACAGTCCCCTCCCCATCATATGTATATACTCTGTCAGGATCTAGGGGTAACAGTACTGTATATTTGAATACCGGTTATGTCACAATTTACAAATGTATCAGTACTAAATACCTATATGTCCCTAATACCCTATGCCATAAATGTCATGTATGTTGTGTATGTCATAAATGTCTATATGAATTGAAAATGGGGGACCCTGATGGAAACAAGACAAACGTCTTTCTCAGGTCTGCATCCCCTTAACAATTGTATGTATTGAGCCGTACTGTATTGTACCCATTCTGCAATCTGTTAAATAAAGTTTTCATTCATTCATTCATTCACAACTATCAAAGCCAACGTAGAGTAGAAAAGATCGCTCCTGTGAATTAGAAAAGCCAGCCCCGCCCCCAGCCTAGTGAATGAGAAAAGCCTGCCCCTAGTGGAGCAGGACAGTCCCTACACAGTACAGTACACAAAATGATCTAACTCCTACTGGTCCAAGGGCAGAGCATTCCATAACCTGGGGGCCATGGTTTCGAATGCTCTGTCCCCTTTTTTCTTCAATCTAGACAGGGGGACAGCCAGCAAGCCCTGATCACTGCCTGTGGAGCATTTTTCCCTATTGTTAGGTTTTAGTGAGTTTTTCCTTACCTTCGCGTGGGGTATGTCTGGGAGTGCTTGCATTCTTTCATTTATTTGCATTTATCTTAAAATTTTCTTGTTCTTGTTCTGTTCTTGACTTATTGTTATGTTTTCTTCTTGACTTGTTTAAAGAAGACCTGTATGGCCCATGGGGACATTAACGTGTGTTGTCGGGCCTTATAAATAAATTTGATTTGATTTTGATTTGATCAGACGACCTGAGCGATCTGTTTGTGGTGTATGGACGCAGTAGGTCGCAGATGTAGGCAGGTGCCTGACCATGGAGTGCTCTATAGGTGATGACCAGAACCTTAAAGTGAATTCTGAATTTGATGGGGAGCCAGTGAAGGGAAACTAAGATGGGAGTGATGTGGCAATATTTTCTGGACCTAGTCAGCAGCCTTGCGGCTGCGTTTTGGACCATTTGTAGCCGGCCCAAAGTGGATGCATCGAGGCAAGTGAAAAGGGAGTTACAATAGTCCAGGCGGGATGAAACAAAAGCATGAATAATCATTTCCAGCTCTACCTGGGACACAACAGATCGAAGTTTGGCAATATTTCGTAGATGGAAAAAACAGGTACGTGTCAGAGATCTAATGTGGTGATCAAAGTACATCTGCTGGTCAAAGATCACACCAAGGTTTCTGAGCTTGGGCCTAAGAGTTGTTGAGAGGGTCCCCATGCATGTGGCAACTTCTGAGGTGACTTTTTCTGAGCCTATAATAAGAACCTCAGTTTTTAATGCGTTTAACTGAAGGAAGTTGTTTGCCATCCAATCCTTGACAGCAGTCAGACAGTCAAAGAGGGCAGATAATTTGTTAGATTGTTCAGGCTTGAAAGAGACATATAATTGGATATCATCAGCGTAGAAATGATAAAAGACCTCTTTGAATTGACTAATGATTACTCCCAGGGGGAGCATGTAAACTGCAAACAGAGTAGGAGCCAGCACAGAACCCAGGGGCATGCCACAGGACAATGGAGCAGTTTTGGATGTGAAAGTGCCCGTAGACACAGAAAAACTCCTATCTTGCAGATAGGAGGAGAACCAGTCCAGCGCACTCCCAGTGATGCCAGCCCACTGCCTCAGCCTTTTGATCAAAGACTGTATCAAAGGCTGCAGTTAAGTCCAATAGCACCAGCACAGAACATTTTCCCTCGTCAGATGATCTCATGATGTCATTTGAGACTCTGAGGAGGCCTGTTTCGGTAGAGTGCTTCTGACGGAAACCAGATTGGAATTTGTCAAAAATGGAGTGTGCATTTAAGGCAGCAGTGAGTAGGTAGGTTGTCACATTCATTATATTTCACCACCAGAGGATCCTGTCTCCCATACTTTGGTATTTAAATGTCCAGAATTGGGGTCAGAGTTCACCTACATTGTCATTTCATTGTATACTTGTATGCCGTGACAAATAAATCTCTTGACTTGATTTGGAGTGAAACAGCTGAATTTGAGGTGAGAGGACTTTTTGTGTTTTTCATGTCCATTTGTAAATATTCCGCTCCTCAGTATTTTTCTTCTAGACTTTTACGCAATTGGTTTATAATGAAACAATTATTACCCTTAAAAAGTGTACACACCCGCAAACGGGAGATTGAAAGAAAGAAAAAAAGGAAGAGCTGCCGTGCGGACTCTCATCACCGAGAGGGAGAGAAAGGAAGAGAGAGGGAGGGAGGGAGAGAGGGGGCCTTGTCAATAACGGCCTGACTTTTCTCCCTCTCTCTCTCTCTCTCTCTCTCTCTCTCTCTCTCTCTCTCTCTCTCTCTCTCTCTCTCTCTCTCTCTCCGACCCCCTCCCTCCCTCTCTCTCTCTCTCTCTCTCTCTCTCTCTCTCTCTCTCTCTCTCTCTCTCTCTCTCTCTCTCTCTCTCTCTCTCGCAGACTGTGTGGACTGACTGTCACTCAAAGTGCTTATGGGCGGAGCCAGGCCATAACAGCCTGAAATCTTGAAGCTGAAGAATTATGGTTTTGAGTACTTGATTAGAAATATAAAACAATGAATTTTTTTGAAAAAAACCTTACAGATGTCTTCAATAAACTAACAGGAATTGTGTAAAGTTGCCCAAATAGTGCTAGGAATAGCAGTACATGTCCCCTTTAAACATTTAATGTTTTCAGACTGTGCCAAAAAAAGAAATAAAAAGATCAAGTGTCCCATTTCACTTGTTATATTTCCACATTTTAGTGTTCTTCAGTTCTTTTTTTTTCATTCAGTGTGAGAAATCCAGTCTCTGTTGAGCTTTAACAAGTCCATCAAAGTCAGGTTGCATGTCTGAGGTGGAGATGCGAAGCACAGCTGCCAGATCAGTGAGAGAGGATCTGTACCTGGACTTGGTAAACGTCATGACTGAGAATGTCTGTTCACATATGTAGGTGGATCCAAAGAGAACCAACATCTTCTGAGCATGTCTCCTCATGTTTGGAAAGTTCTCCTCCTTGAGAGCAGAGTAGAACTCTAGCAGTGATGCTGATTTAAAGTGCTCTTTCAGTAGTGAATCAGACTGCAGGTCAATGAGTTCAAGCTGAACAACTATCAACACTGCAGGTAAAGGGAGAGGAAACCAGCTGCATTTCATCCTCAACCTTTTTGAAATCTTGAAAACGCCTTGAAAATTCATCATGCAGTGCTCCCAACATGGATGAGTACCTGTACCGGTGATCAGCTGATGGTTTGACTTCTTTCAGGGTTTTCATGTGTTTGAGATTGTTGCTGCTTAGTTGCCTTGAAATTAATTGCAACTTTGTCATGAAGGCTTTCACATGGCTATGCATTTCATGAGCAAAAATGCCCTTGCCCTGCAGTTGTGTGTTCAGTAGGGATGGGTACCGTTCACATTTGAACCGATACGGTACCGGTACCTGTGAATCGATACCGGTACCCAACTGTACCTTTTTTCTGTACTTTAGTCTCTAAAAATTTAGAGATCTACCTACCTCAGTTGTGAAAAAAAAAATCCAAACTTCAAATAACCACACTTTCGACCGTTTTTCGCTTGCCCCGACTGCTTTGTTGTTGAATCAAGTCAAATCCTAGGTAAGCGTATATTGTGCGTGTGAACGTTGACATGAAAAGAAAAAAGTTACAAAAAAAATAATAATAATATAAAAAAATTAATATTTTTTTTATTTTTTTATTTTTATTTTTTTATTATCATGTAATCTTTCGCAGGCCGGTCAGAATCATCCCGCGGGCCGGATACAATGCCCAGGTCTGGTTTAGATTGTTGTTAGCTAGCTAACTAGTTGTTAGATGGCTGTTAGCCTTGATGCTATCAAGACATTCCAGTTGGGGTTGGTCGTCACATTTTATTTGGGGTTGGTTGTCACATGTTGTGTAGGCTATTATTGTTAGGCCGATTTATTGTGTTCTTATTTTGTTATATAGGATGGCCTAAAGATGTGTTTCCTGTTTATGTTCATTAAGATGCATTAAGTTATGTATTTGTCAACTTGTCAATGCAATTAAACTTTCAAATTTAGTTCTGCCTTCTTGTCTATTCTCAGTCCTTGCCCCACAATGGTGGAATGAACTACCCACCCCAATTAGGACAGCCTGAAACCCGTCCAATTTTTTGCCGTCGACTAAAGACGCACTTCTTCAATCATTATCTGAAATCTAAATCTTGTCTTCTTTTTAAGATTTTCCCATTAAAAGTTTTAAAACACATGGTGACAACCAACCCCATAGTGTGTGACAACCATCCCCATGGTGGGGTTGGTTGTCACAATGTGTCAGAGTGTCTTTGATAGGTGATTAACTCTTTGTTACAATACGTTGGCAATTTAATGTAGGAATGACTATTGAAAGATGTTTTGATTATGAGCAATTCACACTAGAGTAAAAAGTGTGACAACGTCCCCCGTTCTCCTACATTTACATAATACTAGGGCTGTCCCCGACTAAGGATTTGGATGGTCGACTAGGATTGGCCAAAATTTGCCGTTAGTCGACTATTGGTCGACTTAAAAATAAAAAAATATATAATTTTGTTTTTTTAGCATTCCATTTGGGCTGTGAGGGGTGCTTAATGTCTGAAGGAGTCGACTGAAGGATTCTTGTCCTCTGCAAAAGCATGCAATTGGTCCACTGATGAATACATCTTGATATTTGTCTAGTATAGTGTGTTCATTAGATTGGTGAAATCCTCTTTCAGTGCCTCTGTGCCTGTTATGCCTCTTTTCTTTTGAAAAAAAATAATAATTTCTTTTTATTTATTATTTTATTATATTCGACTAAGAGGTTGGCCAGTCGACTACGGCCCCTTTCGACCGATTAGTCGACTAATCGATTAATAGGGGTCAGCCCTACATAATACATTTAGTCATTAGTCATTTAATGTGTTAAAATAATTTATTTTATTTAGTAAATCCAAATAATTTGTATCCACATTTAGTAAGGTTATATCAAATTTACCCAGATATTTAGTAAATATAAATCAATTCTCCCTAGATATTGAATAAATATAAACCAGTTTCTCCCAGATATTTAGTACATTTAAATCAATTTCTCTCAGATATTTACAAAATATTTATTGATTGTCCTTGTGAAATTGAGTTGTACTTGCTCAATATTTTTGGGCTATATTAACTCATAATTTGGCATGCTGTTACGACTCAGGTAGGTGTGTTGAACCCAAATGCAGTACAGAAGAAAGGTGCAGAGACGGTAGTTGCTCTTCTCACCAAAAACAGTGTTTCCTTTTATTTTTGAAACATCAAGAGCGATACTGGTATTATACAAAAGAAAAACAAACTAAATAATAATTAAACAAATAATCAAAAACACGGCAGCCGCATCCTCCAGGCCTGGAGCGATACGACTCTCCGTAGACAGCTACTCACGGTAACGTTAGATGAAGAACTGACAAATGAGAGAATAAACACAAGGCCATTATAAATCGAGTCAAACACACAGCAGGCGTCAATCAGCAATCAGGACAACCTGGAAGAATAGAGAGGGTGAAATACTCCAGGGTGGCGCTAGCATGCTATTACTAAATCCAACACATTTTAACTGTTGCTTTTATTAACTTGTACTTACTTTTTTGGTTATTATTCAATTATTCAATACATTTTGTGATTGTGATTAAAATCTATTCAATTATATGAATTGTCACTTTGTTGCCATATTTTTTTAAGTTACCATTAGTCACATTATTTACAGTGTATGTATAGTAATAACCACTATTGTAAGCCTACTGTCAGTAATTAGACATATTATATTATGTATAATATAACAACAACATTAATCATGTTGTTATTATGTTATTAGTATCATTATTATTATTATTATTATTATTATTATTATTATTATTATTATTATTATTATTATTATTATTATTATTATTATTATTATTATTATTATTATTATTATTATTATTATTATTATTATTATTATTATTATTATTATTATTATTATTATTATTATTATTATTATTATTATTATTATTATTATTATTATTATTATTATTATTATTATTATTATTATTATTATTATTATTATTATTATTATTATTATTAGCATTATTATCATTATTATTATTAGCATTATTATCATCATCATTATTAGCATTATTATTATTATTATTATTGTTATTAGTATTATTAATATTACAGACACAATTTATAATCTATTATAGATTCAATCTAAAGAGTTGTCTGCTATTTTCTGTAGTAAACAAACAGAACTTGCTGGATAAAAATGTCAACTAAATGACTAAATGTAAATGCAAAATGCTCTAGACATACGCAGCCTAGCAGGAGACTGTTGTCTAGACTCTAGAGCAGACTTTCCCAAAGTTCAGCACCTCTCCACTGTCCAGTTCAGTACCTCTCCACTGTCTAGTTCAACACCTGTCCACTGTCCAGTTCAGCACCTCTCCACTGTCCAGTTCAGCACCTCTCCACTGTCCAGTTCAACACCTCTCCACTGTCCAGTTCAACACATCTCCACTGTCCAGTTCAACACCTCTCCACTGTCCAGTTCAGCACCTCTCCACTGTCCAGTTCAACACCTCTCCACTGTCCAGTTCAACACCTTTCCACTGTCCAGTTCAGCACCTATCCACTGTCCAGTTCAACACCTCTCCACTGTCCAGTTCAGCACCTCTCCACTGTCCAGTTCAACACCTCTCCACTGTCCAGTTCAGCACCTCTCCACTGTCCAGTTCAACACCTCTCCACTGTCCAGTTCAGCACCTCTCCACTGTCCAGTTCAACACCTCTCCACTGTCCAGTTCAACACATCTCCACTGTCCAGTTCAACACCTCTCCACTGTCTAGTTCAACACCTCTCCACTGTCCAGTTCAGCACCTCTCCACTGTCCAGTTCAACACCTCTCCACTGTCCAGTTCAACACCTCTCCACTGTCCAGTTCAGCACCTCTCCACTGTCCAGTTCAATACCTCTCCACTGTCCAGGTCAGCACCTCTCCACTGTCCAGTTCAACACCTCTCCACTGTCCAGTTCAGCACCTCTCTACTGTCCAGTTCAGCACCTCTCCACTGTCCAGTTCAGCACCTCTCCACTGTCCAGTTCAACACCTCTCCACTGTCCAGTTCAGCACATCTCCACTGTCCAGTTCAACACCTCTCCACTGTCCAGTTCAACACCTCTCCACTGTCCAGTTCAGCACTGTGGACAGCGACGTTGTCCCTTGAAAAAACAAGTAATGTGTTTGTGTGAGTGAGTAGCCACTGCTGACGAGCAGAGAGGAAACCATCCAGTTAATCCTTTCACTACCACACTACAGAAGGTTAACCCTTTGACTACCACACTGCAGAAGATTAACCCTTTCACTACCACACTACAGAGGATTAACCCTTTCACTAACACACTACAGAAGGTTAACCCTTTCACTACCACACTACAGATGGTTAACCCTTTCACTACCACACTACAGAAGGTTAACCCTTTCACTACCACACTACAGGAGATTAACCCGATCACTACCACACTACAGAAGGCTAACCCTTTCACTAACACACTACAGAAGGTTCTATTTCATTATGGCTTACGCTCAGCATCATTCTGCACGCACTTCACTTCGTGCACGAGCACTGAATAAAAAATTTCACAATGTACCTTTACATCCCAACATTCGTCTGGCCACACCCCTATCCGCTTACCTTCATAAGCAGGTGTGTGGTCACCTACTCGCCTCCTTCTTCACTTTCACCACAAGGAAGTGCCTTCGGTAGATCCCCACTTGACGAGGTTGTTAGTAGAAGAAAGTTGGAAAACAAAAGAACGGAAGATACGTTGACATTATATCTTTATTTTCTCTCTCACTATTTTCGAGAAAATACGGCGATATTGTCTTCGTCACTGGAGTGTCTGGAAGATGATGATCATTCTAAACCTCCACCGGCTTTTTCGTATTAGGGGCTCGCATTGCTGATATACTCCCCACCGGCAGTCCTCCTTGCTGCGGCTGGATAGGTAATTGAACCTCCGGTTATACAGCTGGACTGTGGAAGACACCGTCTGTTGTGAGGGACTGGTTGTTTTCGAGCCTGGGTGAGTAATGTTTTGCTTGCGAGCGCCAGTTGTCTGTTAGTGCTATGGGGGCTAGCTGACAATTTTTACGAAAGCCGGCCCCAGATTGGGGTCCTCTGTTCGGCCTCTTAGGCGACGGCGGAGGATCTTGGTCTGAAGCCCATGATGGTCAACTAGTGGGCCGCGACCGGGACCTGGTGAACCCATGATTCTCGGGACAAGCGGATGCTTCTCTGTCCCGTGCAGGCCCCATCTTTCACTTGAGTGGAAGTACACCC
Source organism: Notolepis coatsorum (assembly GCF_963971535.1). Classification (NCBI taxonomy): domain Eukaryota; kingdom Metazoa; phylum Chordata; class Actinopteri; order Aulopiformes; family Paralepididae; genus Notolepis; species Notolepis coatsorum. Next base: position 78,119,617 of record NC_140167.1, read on the forward strand.
TAAACGAGGAAATGTGGGCATGGATGTTCGTTATCGGAAGATCCATGTTCAAGTCGGCTGCAGCCCAGATGGGAATTGTGCTGGCTCCGCCGTATGTCTGGTAAAATCACCGTTGTAAACTGTGTTGACATTTCTTTTTCTCTTCTCTTTTAAAGATGAGGAGGGTTTCAGACGGCGGCCTGTCTGAAGTGTGGCTTGTTATGTCGTTATGTACAGTTCAGGTGATAGCTGCTTAGCTTGCGTGCTAGTTGTGGCCTACCTGTTAGCCAGTCAGCTGTTAGCTGCGGCGCTAGCCCGTTGTGTCACTAGGCTAGGAAACGTTAGCTTGTTGCTATCAGTCGAGAGCGGCTGTTAGCTTAATGCTACACTGATGAACGTTGCTATGACTATAACATGCCTTAAACACTCTGACTACGACGTCATCTTTGACAGAGGATGTTAGTCGAACCTACACCGGGAGCCCTGCCAGCGAGGACTGCGTCAAAATGGAGAAACGTAGCGGCTGGGTGGCGCAGCGACGTTACCCTCGTCGCCAACACAGGAGATGCCGTGTTCGACTTCGGTGTCCCGTTAACCAGATTGCAGTCCTCTCAGCCTGCGCTCAGGGTAGGAGTCCCGACCGGACTTTAAACACTTCTTCTTTCCTTCCCTTCTAAATGTTTTGTAATAACGATGTTTTCCAAAACGTGTGTTGCTGCAATACATTGAGGATACGACGCGTGTTGTGTGTGAATTGTCTTGTCACTGGTATAGCTTCTCTCTCCATAGAAATCGGCGTTGTTGTTTACATGTGTAAAAATGATCTGGTTAGTTGTGATGAGAACATGTGTGTTCATGTAACGTGAACTCACAACTAAGGGGGTTAATTAACCTGTGAAGCTATGCTTAGTGACATGTGATTGAGGAAGGAATTCTTTTCTCAGCCTGTGATGACAATGAACAGTGTGTTCACATATTAACAGGGTTACCTGTTCAACTTGGTCGTATCAAGGGTAAGGAAGGAGGGGTGATCCCCCTCCTCTCAGACATGTTGTTTACAATATATTGTGTCACTGTGTTTGTGGGGATACGATGTAACCCTCAGCTTAATTGCTGGGGTTGTGCTTTCCGCTTGAGAAACTATTTTTTCCTAAAGAAAAGATTGTTTGGTCACTTATCATGTGTGCATAGCAAGGCCTGTGGCCAATACATAATCGAGGACTTCTGTCTTCTCTCGTTATGAAAAACGGCGTTCCTCTGTAGTAGGAGTGTACTGTGCCATTTTTTGTTGTGATGAAGGGTTGTGTGTGTCTTGTGATCTACAACTGGGTTAGGTTTGGCCCACAGAAGCACATGTGTAAGTCTGGACCAGGGCTCTTAAAGGGGCCCTCTCTGTTCTGTGTTTTTCCTTAGTAAAACTCAGGTAGCAGGTTATCACATGAGCTATGTGAGGCTGTTCGATGCTTCATGTGGCAGGCTATGACTGTGTCATGCTCTACTTGTCATTACATCGTATCATGGGTGAGGGGTCGTAAAGGGGTGAACTGGTAATCCTTTCCTCCCCCTTTCTGATTGGTCAGGGGTTAAACCCTCCTGTCCTTCAAGGTTCCTGTCACATTGCTGTTCGGCACGTTACAGGGTAAGAGGGGGGGGGGAGTTTCCTGGTCCCACGCCCTGGAAGATTGGGCGTGTGCACCGCGGAAATTCCCCCGCCATAGAGTACGTCACTGAGCGCGTCTCTAGTGGTAAGACTTCCGTGGGTTGTTCAGGTCCATGTTATGGATCTGTTTCAGGGAGTTGTCAGAGCTCCTCCTCACGAAGCTCCTCCTCAGAGAGAAGTGCCTTCTGTGAGTTCGGACTCTCCTTCCCAGTGAGGGAGCCTCCTCAAGAGTTTCAGAGCCTCCTCCTCAGATTGTCAAGGTGAGTAGAACTTCAAAAAGGAGTTCTGCTCTATTATGTGTGTATTCGATTAAATTCGATTATTGAGTGTGTATTGGTTCAGTGCCTCCTCCTCGGAGAGCCCTAACCCAAGTGTTACATAACTCAATGTTGCAATATTTCTTTTCAATCTATACAGCTCGCGTGGGAAGTCTCTCTGGGGATTCCCGTCTCCTCCCTGTGGAGAGGGTGGTGGGATGTAAAAATGAAAATAATTTTTTCCCTCAGCCGCGTCACGTGGGATTCATGTCAGTCTGTGTTTCTTTCTTTTTTAAATAAAAAGAGGGAAGAACATGAAGCACAACGGCTCCTTGTCGTTCTCCCAGGCGACTTGGAGGAACAATGTCTGGTGTCTTGTTAGACTATCCATTGATGTGTTTGGGTCTCAACGCGTACATAAGTGCTGGCTCTGGGTGTTTCTGATGGGAATCACGCATGAGGCTGGTGCGCTTTGGTTGCTCGTTATTAAAACAGCGTTTTTATAGGGCAACTGGGATGGAGTTTTGTCTCTTCCGAGCGCCAGTTTACTAGGTTTGTCTCGACAAATTCTCGTTCATATCTGGGGGATGTTAACGGAATAGATCAGAACATAGGTAGAGGGGTCTCACGCCCTTGGGGTGGGCCACTGAGCGCGGTACAAATGGGACCGTCTGGGTGGCGCCCTCTTTTCATGTTTTAGATCAACACGCATACCTACCCCCTCTCCTGGAGTGGGCATGTCGGCATGGTTAGGGCACGGGACTGGTTCTGGTCGCGCTGGTCCAGGTCAATTAACCCGTTGTCCGCCGGGGATGCAGATCTGCTGTTCTGGTACCCTGAGGGACTTGTGCTTTTTTCGGGGGGAAGAATTCCGGGTTGGCTCGGGTGTCACAGGGTTAGGCGTTAGGGAGACCCTTTGTTGGGTACATGTTGTACTTTGCACTATTGTAATGGCTTACGGCCATACCAACCTGAACACGCCCGATCTCGTCCGATCTCGGAAGCTAAGCAGGTTCGGTCCTGGTTAGTACTTGGTTGGGTGACCGCCTGGGAATACCAAGTGCAGTAAGCTTAGGGCTGGTTCTCCATTCTCTTCGCTCCTCTCTCACACGTGGTGAAGAGGGGGCTGTTGGGGTGGTCTTTTGGACCTCTTCTGGTAACCCTGTGTGCTTCCAGAGCCGCCGGGCCCGGTCCGAAGTAATGTTTCGTCGACCCGTAGGCCTGGAATAACCCCTTTTTGAAAACTGAAACACTTGTACTGCGGTATAGCCAGTGTATACCCGCAGGTGTGTTTTGGAGTTTTTTCTTGAGGGGTTATAGGAACAACCACCGCATGTGGTACCAAGAGGGTGGTTGATTCCCTGGTGTGTTGGAGCAGAGTCAACTCCCGGGTTACCCGGTTGAGTGTGCCCCTGCACGTTCATGACGTCTGCCAATCATGTCAGCCTTCTCTGCCTCGACCCCTCTGGGTGGTTTTTTTTTTATGGAGGCTTTGTCATGGTGCTCAACAACGGCAGCATATGCCCCTTCCGCCGGGGGGGCTGTTTTCAGTTGACCCCTTTGGCGCCTGTCTCGTCCGCAGTGCTCCAGGCTCAGGTCTACAGCCTGCTGCCTGGTTTCCCCGGTGCGCTGTCTGCTTCCGTTGGTTAACCTTTTTTGAGTGCTTTACGGCCATACTGACTGCCTGTTTTGCAGGGTCAGTGTGCCAGGCGGTGTAGTATTGGGGGGTAAGGGCCTGCTTTTGGAGGGGCTCTAGCCGAATACGCTGGCGATGTGGGGGGCGATGTCACTAAGTGACCGCCTGGTGGGGTCTTGATGCCTGGCGTCATTTGACGTCTCCAGGCCCCCTTTTTCCAGGGGATCCAGTCCCTTCAGTGGGTCTGGGTCTTCTTTCGCGCTCCGCTGCTACGGCCTTGCCACAGGGTTGAGTTTGCTCTTGACCCCGTGATTCTGGGGGCAGTAACGAGGGTTGTTCCTTCCGTTCGTTCCCTGGTGGCATGCGGGTTGTGCGTGTGCGTAGCCGTGGGGTCAGGCCACGATCTGCTCACCCTGTGCGTTGAGTTGCTTGAGTTCCTCTTCGCACGGTCAGATCCGTCTCCCTCCCGTCCTCCAATAGGGAGGGTATCCTCCATTAGGGAGGGTCGGGGGGCTCGGTCCTCCCCAGTCTGATGGTTGTGGGGGGCCTCAGCGGGGTACATTTGTCGAGCTATGGCTCCCGCTCAGCTCCTATTGTGCAGAATGATGCTGAGCATAAGCCATAATGAAATAGAACGTAAGGTTATGTATATAACCAAGTTCTATGAATTATGGTGACGCTCAGCATCAGGACACCGCTGCGGCCCTTGATCTCGCCTTGTGGTGAAAGTTTGGGAAGGAGGCAAGTAGGTGACCACACACCTGCTTATGAAGGTAAGCGGATAGGGGTGTGGCCAGACGAATGTTGGGATGTAAAGGTACATTGTGGAATTTTTTATTCAGTGCTCGTGCACGAAGTGAAGTGCGTGCAGAATGATGCTGAGCGTCACCATAATTCATAGAACTTGGTTATATACATAACCTTACGTTAACCCTTTCACTACCACACTACAGAAGGTTAACCCTTTCACTACCACACTACAGAAGGTTAACCCTTTCACTACCACACTACAGAAGGTTAACCCTTTCACTTCCACACTACATAATTGTATTGTTGTGCTTTAAGTGAACATATATGCCTTGAAACATGATTGAGTAGATGTGTGATTGGTGAACTTAGATATTTTATTATATAATATTTTTAGGTGTTATTGAGGTGTATTGTATTGTTTTATTGTATTGTATTGTATTAATTGTATTGTATTGATTTTATTGTATTGTATTGATTTGTGTGGACCCCAGTAATAGTAGCCTATGCCTGTGGCAATGGCTAATGGGGATCCGAATAAACTAAACTAAACTAAACTACCACACTACAGGAGATTAACCCGTTCACTACCACACTACAGAAGGTTAACCCTTTCACTACCACACTACAGAAGGTTAACCCTTTCACTTCCACCTTACATAATGTTAACCCTTTCACTACCACACTACAAAGGGTTAACCCTTTCACTACCACGCTACAGAAGATCAACCCTTTCACTACCACACTACATAAGGTTAACCCTTTCACTACCACACTACAGAAGATGAACCTTTTCACTGCCACACTACAGAATGTTAACCCTTTCACTATCACACTACAAAAATCTACTTATGTCTACGAAGATTTTTCCAATATGCCTAACTAAATAACAGATACATGCATAAAACGCTGAAAACAACCAACTGTACTAACAACGCGTATTTTCAATTAGGCTATTATTATTATTATTATTATTATTATTGTAACTGAGGGGTACAATTCCCTGACTGTATTGAATAAGTATGGTATCATTAAACCACTACTGACTTATGTACATTACTACTGGCCATACAGTACACAGGTATATGAGATGAACACATCCACAATAACACGGTTTCACACAAATACTCGTTTAGAAGAATATTTATTAGCAGCACGAAGATTATCTTACATTACTTTACTTATCAAGATTGAGAATTGCGCTTGTAAGGCGAAGAATGTGCATGAATAGGTCAAGAGCGTAAGTCCATGAGCATATTACGCAGGAGATAATTAATACCACCTGTATCATAAGAATTATATATATGGTACACTAGTAGGGCAGCTGGAGATACTAATAGGGTCCCTCCGGTTGTAGGCCAGCAGGGGAGAGGATTTGTCGGTAGCGAAAGTCTGGGTCAACGAGGAATAAGGAGACTCCAGGTACAGGAGACAGTGCAATAATCTCTTGATCCGCAGACGAACAACAGCTATCCTCCGGTATGCAGTGCCGCATGGAAGAAAGCTAGCCAGCCTCAGGCGTCCTAGAGGCGGGCTCGACGTTGCTCCTCACAGGGTAAATCCCACACAATTGTGGGTGTAGACGATTCTCCGCTCCATCAGCTACAGGACCAAAGCAAATATAATCCAGCCGAAAAGGGCTCTGTAGTCGCCGGTGTAGGTTATCCAGTGTACATATCCACACGGTTCTCGTCTAGGGCTCCTCGGATGACGGCACCAGGGTAAGCCGCCCAGCCTGGATAAGCACACTAGCTCGGTACGAGGAAGCGCTGGTAATGCTGGTCACTGTAGAACGGTAGCCGCACGATACACTATACATAATAGACTATTACTTAAATAATAGAATAGGTCGAACTCGGAGCGATCATGGAGTAGACGTGTTTCACATGAGCTCCCTTCTACCGTGCTGAATATACGTTTCTCCCCATTAGTCTTTATTTTATTTTTATTTGTTTTTTATCTGTTTGCTAGGTCGTCGTGTTTAGTATACTGTCATCGACTTTTTTCGACTTTCTACGATGACGGGGGTGGAAACCAGACCCATGAGCGCCCCAACCAGCAAACCACCACCACCGGGCCTGGCCGCATCGTCGCCCGGTGTCGGGGAGATAAGCGAAGCTGTGCTCTTGGTCATGACCAAGCTACACGCAGACTCTGAGGCACGCGTCGCTGAAGCACAGAAGAAAGTTTTGGCGGATTTTTGTGTCAACCTCCATCGTGAGATATCAGAAGAAATACGGCTGGCGGTAGTCCCGCTGACAGACAAGATGGAGTCGATGCACGCTGCCTCCTCGGCTAATGCTAACGAACTAGCCATGCTAACGACGGAGGTATCATTACAGTGCGAGAAGATGGCGGGTCTCGAATCCGCCCTGCTGGCTAGGCAGGCTGAAGTCAACAAACTACAGTCGGCAGTGGAGGAGATGCAGTCCCGGGATAGACGCCACAACGTCAGGATTGTTGGAGTACCGGAGGCCAGCGGTGAAGGCCGTCTCTCTGAGACCATGCCCGAACTGCTGCAGAAAATACTAGGAACGGATGTCCTCCCTTCGCCTCCTGTCTGTGAGTCGGCCTACAGGGCGGGCAGGTTTTCTCCCGGCGTGAACAAAGAGCCGAGGCCCATCATAGTCAAGCTGAACAGGTTTCAGCAGAGAGAACTCATCATGCGGTCGGCTCGTACCAGAAGGGGTAATCTGAGGCTTGGCGATCACAAAGTGGCCATTTTCGAAGACTTTACGCCGGAGGTTCAAGCACAGAGAGGCGAATACAAGGTGGTCCTGTCTAAGCTATGGAAACTAGGCCTGAGGCCCACGTTATTCGCTCCCGCGAAATTATCTGTGTTGGAGAAGGTCGATGGTCAGCGTTCATTTTGGTCGTTGGCTAAAGCGAAGGAATATCTCGCGGGGATACCCGAGACTGTTGCTTGATATCTATGTCGGGTGAGTGACTTGGCGGTGTGGGCCTATATACATTGATTAGGCCGACTATTCACAAATACTTGCTGTCATGCCCAGACATGCTAACTGCCCACTGCCCATCCAACTAGCGGGGCTTCCCAATGACTTCTGTTACTTGCTAAAGCTGACCTCATGGTCGTACTTGTGTATCGCCTCTTTGGAAGCTAACGAGCTAGCTGAACAATGTACATAATAGGCTAACGTGCTATCCGGATTCATCACTAGCTTACGCGCTAGCCTCGGGCTAGCTAGCGGGCTTCGTCTATCGTCTGCGCTGAGACATTCGAGACCCGTTAATATTTACGCACTTTGGTTGTTGTTGCTGTTTAAGTGCAATCGGCTTGCACAATTCAACGGTGATGGGGTCCTTAACTAACTTCTTGTATGCTGTTATTTTTATATCCAGGCTGTTTTGAGCTTTGGGCTCCGGTAGGAGAAGATCGGTTGAATATATATATAAACAAGATATGATAACAGGTCGTGTCAGGTATTGCTTTTTACCATCCCCGGGTTGATGAATGTGTTTAATTCTATTCTTACATAGGTTATGTCATTCCAGCCGTGGTGCCTGATCAGAGGGGAACTTACAGGTGTACACTTTGACCATAACCCCCTTTTCCCCTTCCTCTTATCATCGTTGTTTAAATGACATTTGTTTGCACAATTTACCTGGAACCCGATCCTACCTTAAACTATATGCTGGTATGCTCTAATTTAATTTTGTTTTGAATTTTCCTTTATCCATTGGTACTATTACATTGCGACGTTGATGCGCAGACTCGGAAATAGATTGTTGCAGGGTTGATGTTGAGTTGTTATAATAATGACTATTTTTTTATTTTCTCCTTTTCCATTATAGTTATCTCATGTTAGGGCCAAGGCTCACGGTGGTTTTCGACCGATATCTTTATTGAAACAATGTATAATAACAGGTGGTGTCAGGTGTTGCCTATTACCATCCCCGGATTAATGAATGTGTTTAATTCTATTCTTACATAGGTTATGTCATTTCAGCCGTTGTGCCTGATCGGAGGGACTGCTACAGGGGTGCACTTTGACCATAACCCCTTTTTTCCCTTTCTTATTATTGTCATTGTTTAATTGACATTGTTCACACAATTTTGCACAATTAACCTGTGACCCGATCCTGCCTTAGACTATCGGCTGGGATGCTTTAATTTAATTTTGTTTTGAATTTTCCTGTACCCATTTGGGCTATAACATTGCGACGTTGAAGCGCAGATTCGGAAATAGATGGTTGCAGGTTGATGTGGAGTTATTATTTAATAATGGCTATTTTTACCATTATGGTTGTCTCATGTTGGGGCCAAGGCTCAGGTGGTTTTCGACCGATATCTTTATTGAATTTTATTTTTATTATTATTTGTGTTTATTGGACTAGTGGGGGTTTACTCAGGGGTTTATCTAGAGGGGGGTTGGAGTGGGGAGCGTCTTATTGGATCCATGTCTCTAGTGGGAAGTGATAGGAAGATGACCATCCTCAGTGGATGGGGCATAGGGTGGGGATTGGAGAGTGGGTATAGGAGGGCTTATAATAGGACGGTGGGTTAGGGTTTAGAGTAGAAGGAGGGGGGGTTGTAGCTGGGGTGGTATTTTTATGTGTTTTATGTACTGTTGTCTTATATGTGTGTAATTGTTCCTCCTCTGAACTCCTGGGATTGACCGTCTGGGCCCGCCTGGATCAGCACCTCTGTACTCAGCCTGGCTGCACTGGTATGTTCTCTACGCATTTAGACAAGCTCGACCATGGCTAAATTGAATATTTTAATTTGGAACGCAGGAGGGCTTAACGCCCCACACAAGCGTGCCAGTGTCCTTTGGCTATTGAAGAGGAGAAATATTAACCTTGCTCTCCTTAGTGAGACGCATTTATTGGTAGGTGACGTGTCAAGACTGGCAAATCGGCAATATCACGTTATCTCCTCATCCTCAGCCGATGATAAGACGAAAGGAGTAGTCATAGTTACAAGACGTAACCTTGATATCAAAGTCTTGGATGTATGGTCGGACACGGAGGGAAGGATTACTATAGCAAAAGTTGAATTCTCGCATAGGAAGATGGCTATAATAGCATTGTATGCTCCTAACACATTTGATTCAGCGTTCTATAATACAATCACGAAGAATATGTTGGAACTTAATGGATACACTCTCATTGTGGGTGGCGATTTTAATGCGTGCTGGAATGCGGAGATGGATAGGTCCGGGCCCTCTGAAACGAGCAACCAAAAACGGGCCTCTAAGGCCCTTAGGATGTGGGCCAAGGACACGGGGCTCACAGACCTTTGGCGCTTATCCAACCCCACCCTCAAAGATTACTCTCACCTGTCAGCCAGACACAAAAGCTTCTCTCGAATTGACTATGCATTCGCGTCCCCTAATATGTTTGATAGTTTCGATGTCTCATTGGTTCCCTTGGCTCTCTCAGACCACAAGGGGATTTTCCTTACAGCAACCTTTGGCAGGCTCTCCGCAAGAGCTCCCAGATGGCGTTTTAATTCGACCTTGCTAAAGAACGATGACTTCTGTTCTGAGTTCAGGAGTAAACTAGCTGAATTTTTGCAGATCAACGTTGGCACAGTAGAAGACCCTAGGGTCCTGTGGAACGCATTGAAAGGATTTATCAGGGGTCATGTCACACTATTTGCCTCCAATTTGCGAAAATCCCGGTCAAAAAAGCTAGAAGGACTGGAATCATTATATGCGGACCTATACGCATCCTTGCAAACTAACTATAATGAACGACTAAACACACAACGTAAGATAGTCAAAAAAGAAATAAACTCCATACTTAAACAACAGTCTGAGTTCTTGATACATAGGACGAGACAAAATTACTACTTTCACGGCTCCAGACCTAGCCATCTATTGGCAATGAAAATACGCTCAAATGATAATTTCTCGGATATCCCCTCGATTAGGACGAGCCAGGGTGCAGTCACTACTGATTCGAAAAAGATCAATGACACTTTTAAAGAGTTTTACTCACAGTTATATAGCTCAGAGGGTAATCTTGATGACTCTAAATTTGAATCGTTCATTGGCGGGCTTGAGATACCCCACATTTCTGAGGAAGAGGCCAAGGAACTGGGGAGACCGATTACTCTCGTGGAATTGAGGGAGACGATTGTTGAAATGCAGAGGGGTAAGGCACCAGGCTGGGATGGTATTCCACCCGAAGTGTATTTAGCTTTCTGGGACCAACTGGGCCCATTGATGCTCGATATGATCAATTACGCTATCGAACAAGGGGAGTTCTCAAGAGATGTCAATATGGCGTTGATTTATTTACTTCTCAAGAAGGACAAAGATCCCAATGATTGTGGTAGCTATAGACCCTTGAGTCTTCTCAGGGCCGATTTAAAAGTGTTTGCCAAGGTGCTGGCCCGTCGCCTGCAGAGATTTATGTCTGTATTGGTACACTGCGATCAAACTGGTTTTATCCCGGGGCGTCTGGCTGCAAATAATCTTAGGAGGCTGTTGCATGTAATCGATAACAGTAAAGACAATACAACTCCATCCACAGTTCTGTCTTTGGATGCCATGAAGGCGTTTGACAGACTTGAGTGGTCATACCTGTGGAAGGTACTTGAGGTCATGGGTCTTGGGAAGAGTTTTATTCATATGATTAAAGTCCTGTATGCCTCGCCGTCTGCGATGATACTGACAGGCAAAAACTGTTCCACACTCTTTCCGGTCTCCAGATCTTCTAGACAGGGTTGTCCTCTGAGTCCAGGACTGTTCGCGCTTTCCCTCGAACCTTTGGCCCAATTTATTAGGCAATCGGAGGACATCGTCCCCATAATGGTCAATAATACTCCACACAAAATTGCTCTCTACGCGGATGACCTGCTGCTTTTCATGGACGACCCCTCCCGGTCGGCCACAAAATTATTGAGGATAATCGACGACTTTGGTAAATTGTCAGGCTTTAAGATTAACTGGAACAAATCAGCCTGCCTACCTCTTAATGAGCTGGCCAAGGCGGTACGACTACCAGCTGATATCCCCATAGTAGAACATTTTAAATACTTGGGCATAGAGATATTCCCCACGCTGAACCAAACTACTAAGTACAACTTCACGGGTACTTATGATAAAATACGCCAGGATCTAGACAGATGGTCGTCCCTTCCTAACTCCTTACAAGCCCGGGCTTCCATAATCAAAATGAACATCCTGCCTAGGATAAATTTTATTAGCTCAATGCTCCCCCTGCCCCCTCCAATAGACCACTGGCCCAAGGTACAATCGATGGTATCTAAGTTTATCTGGAATAACAAACGCCCGAGAATCAAAAGGGCTACTACTCAACGTAGAAAACAAGATGGGGGCCTCGCAATCCCTGATTTTAAACTTTATTTCTGGTCCTTTTCACTGAGACCTCTGATGTGCTGGCTAGACCCTGTAGAGGCTGTATCGTGGCGCTCCTTAGAAGCGGCGGCGGTATCTCCGCTAAGACTGCAGGATGTGGTGTACTCCACTGTCTCTATTTCGAAATGCCGGCTGAGGTATGGACCGATCATAACTCACGTGATCCAAACGTGGCGTAATGTACAGAGGTCGTGTGGGGTTAAATGCCCATGGCACCTGGACTCTCCAATTTTTAATAACCAGCAATTACTTGTAGGGCACAAGCCGGTTAATATTCCTCAATGGCAAAGGAGGGGAGTGCATACTCTGGAGGATATTTATGATAAGAACGGCCTCCGTGCGTTTCAGGACTTAAGAGAATTTTATGATCTTCCCGGCGAGTCCTTCTTTCTTTACCTTCAACTAAGGTCAGCACTGAGGGCGCATGGCGTACCGTGGGCTCAAGCTTTGCACCCACACCCCTTCCTCAGGCTCATAGTGGACAGAACGACATCCAGAGGGTTTGTCTCAGACTTTTATACGCTCTTAATTCAATCCACGTATAAAAATGTATCATTGGATACAATCTGGCGTGTGGATATCCCGGAGTTGGACCCCGAGTTTGACTGGGATGATGTTTGGGCAAATGTGGCATTATCTTCCCGCAACCCCAATCACCAGCAAATTAATTTTAATTATATTCATAGGACCTATCTTACACCTAGGAAGCTATTTGCTATGGGACTGATAACCGACTCTCGGTGCACTTTGTGCTCTCAAAAGGCCACTGGCACTTATATGCATATGTATTGGGATTGCCCACCAGTGGCCCGTTTCTGGAGGTCAATAACGGACAAACTTTCAGATCTGTGTGGCTTAACTATCCCATTCACAGCTGTTACGCTACTCCTGAACGATATAACGACACTACCCGCGTCCGTACAACTGAAAAGGGTTGTCCTAGCGGGCGTCACAGCAGCGAAGAAGCTTATAGCAATGAGATGGAAGGAGCCTGAGAAGCTTACAATGATTAACTGGTCCCTAACTCTATTGGATGTGATTTATCTTGAGATATCCACGGCTCGGGTGATTGGGGTAGGGCAGGCTGGCATTGACCTGTGGTTCGCAGCAGCTGAGAAGGTAAAGACCGCCGTGTGCGGCTGAGCGGGGTTGGGGCGCTTGATCGGGGGGGTCCGGCGGTCTCTGGGGAGGGGGAGGAGGAAATGTCTTGTCTGTCTTGGTTTTTGTCTTGTCCTTCTTAACTTTGACTGGGGGAATTTGAGGGGGGGTTGATATTTAGCTACTCTGCGCTATATGTCAATTCACATGCCATCTCCCCAAGGGACTAATATTGGCAGACTGATTGACCTGTCAACCAACCTGGAGGAAGATTTTCTTTCTTCTTACACTTTACCTTCTGCGAGTTTGGCAGTCTTGAACGTGTGTAAGGGACCTAGGCTATCTACAGTAAATCTGCGGCAACACTCTCGTAAACAATCTGTGAAGTCACTCCACTTTGTAAAGGTGGGGAAAGGTTGGCATGTTTGAAAACCTTTTTGTTATTGAAATAGCCATCTATATTGATAGGTTGGACGCTGTTTCTTTTTCTTTTTGTCTTTATAATTTATTATTCTGTATTATTCTGTATTATTATTGGTGGTTATTCTCCTGTGAAGTTATGTTTTTTGTTACTGTGGTTATTGTGTTGTCTTGTTTCATGTGATTAATAATAAAAAAATTTGATCAAAAAAAAAAGAATAGGTCGAACTCGACGATACAGCGTTAAACTCTGACAGTTCAGCTATCAATTCGCACGCGGTCTCAAGGCTCTATTTTGGGGCAAAACGGGCCCACTTCACAGCACGTTGTATCGTGGTGTGAGGCTTCAACTTATTGGTTAACATACTGCTGTATTCACCTGCGCCGTATTTATACGTTAGGTGAACAATCTAGTACCAGCCTTATTTCTGTCTCGTATTCTTGCGCAGAGCCGGTCATGTCCAGGCATGTCTTTGGCGGTGACTTTGAACTAGACATATTCGGTTTAATCTGACCCTTCGTAACAGCCGCCTCCTAATTAGTCCGCACCTAATTAGATAAGCAGAGACAGATTAACCGCACTGTCCACTACTCAATGTCCGTTGTGAGGGTAGGGCAGTTCACAAAGTCAGGGGGTCATGGTCGTCATCGAGAGAGTCGGGGAGCGTTGGCAACTCTATCAGCCTCGCCACGGGTCGGGTGTATGTCCGCCCTTGGACGAGCACTTCTGCCGCTCTGACCTTTCCGTCGGCACCAGTGATCACTTTGCTTACGCGGCCGGCCGGCCACATAGCTCGGGGTAGTGACTGGTCGATAATCATGACGACTGTACCTTCCGTCAAATTGTCTCTTTCTTTCACCCATTTCTGGCGGGTCTGTAGAGACGGTAGATAGTGGAGGAGGAAACTGTTCCAAAACTTGTCAGCCAATACTTGACTGTACCTCCACATTCTTCGGCCGTTCGCTTCTTCAGGTCTGTACACTGTCTGTGGTAGCGCGGGGTCCAGCCGCCCCATCAAGAGAGTGTTGGGGGTGACTGGGTCGACATCTGCTACATCACTTGAGACGTAACCGAGGGGCTTTGAGTTCAATACTCCCTCGATCTCCGTGAGGACTGTCGTGAGGACTTCTTCCGCCACGGTCTGGGCCCCAAGCACGGCGTACAGGGCTGTCTTTATTGAACGTACTTCTCGTTCCCAAGTTCCACCGAAGTGAGGTGCATTCGGGGGGTTAAACTGGAAATCAATCTGAGAGGGAGCGAGGTGGGTCTTAAGTTCTGGGCCCATAGCTTGGAAGCTCTCTCTCAGCTCTCTTTCTCCGCCTTTGAAGTTTGTCCCGTGATCAGACAATAATATAGACGGTTTTCCTTTCCGCGATGTGAATCTCCGGAAAGCCATAAGGAATGAGTCCGTACTCATGGTTGGAAGGAGTTCTATGTGTATCGCTCGGGTGGTCATGCATTTGAATACAATACCCCACCGCTTCTCCGTCCCTCTTCCTTTCTTTACATACAGCGGGCCGAAACAGTCCATACCGGTGGAGTGAAAGGGCTTGTCGCCGAGTCGGAGGCGACAGGGGGGTAGGTCAGCCATCCTGGGTATACTAGGCTGTGCTCGCCATTTGCGACAGTCTAGACAAGTCCGCTGGAAGCGTCGTACTGCTTCTCTTCCTTGCAGTATCCAATAGCGACGTCTGATCTCCGCGAAGACTCTCTCTGCCCCGGCGTGGTGCACGTCCTCGTCGTATTTCTTTATGATGAGCTCTGTGACCTTGTGTCGGCTGTTTAAGACTATCGGGTACTTGACGTCATCCGTTAAGTCTGGGGCTCTCCTCAGACGACCACCCACTCTGATGAGATTATGGGCGTCGCTCTCAGGGGCCAAGTGGAGCAGTCTGCTGTCTGACGGGACTGGCTTTGATCCCTGCAGACAGTCTAGCTCGTCGGGGAACGAGTCTCTTTGGGCTCGCTGTAGCAGAAGGAGTTCTGCTTCTTCGTAGTTACCTGCAGTAATGTCAGTAGTGGACGGAACCTCTGGGTGGTGCCACCGGAATGTTTTTAACTGCGCACTCTCAAGGGTGGGGCAGTCGTCTATGTTGGGATCTGTGGGGACGAGTGTGTGTGTCAACCCACAGAACATAGATTTCTTCTTCTCTGCCTCCTCTTCACTCGCCTCCCGTGGGGTGGGTGTAGGCCACTCTTCTTCCGGGAGCTTGAGGAACTCGGGACCGTCACTATAGAGATTGTGACGGGTGAGGTCATCCAGGGACATTCCCCGTGTGATGACGTCAGCTGGGTTCTGTTTTGTGTCCACATACCTCCAGCATGCTGCTTCTGTTAACTCTTGGATCTCTGTGATTCTGACTCCCACGAAGACCTTGTATCTACACGAATCGGACTGGATCCATGTGAGTACGGTCATGGAGTCTGACCACAGGATTGTTCTTTGCACCGGGATGGTGAGTTCACGTTGGATTAACGTGGCGAGTTGCGCTCCTGCTAGGGCTGCGCAGAGCTCTAGACGCGGGATAGATTGTTGCTTGCGGGGGGCTATTCTTGAGCGAGCCAGGATGAAGGCAGTATGTATTTCTCCTCCCTCCTCTCGGGCCCGCAAGTAGGCCACCGAACCGTAGGCTACTTCGGAGGCGTCGCTGAAGACGTGCAGGTCTATCTGACACGTCTCCGGCCTCACTGTGGGTGGGAAGTAGCTGCGGCGTATGTTGACACCTGGGAGCGAGCTGAGTTCTGTCTCCCACTCTCTCCATGTGGAGGCAAGGTGTTCGGGTATGGGATCGTCCCAGCCCTGGTCCTTGTCCCATAGCGCTCGTACAATCATCTTTGCCCTGGTGGTGTAAGGTAGAATACATCCCAACGGGTCATATTGTCTGGCGAGTGTTCTGTATACACTCCGTCTTGTGGTCGGTAGTGAAGTCGACCTTCCCTGCTCCTTGGTCAGGGGTGTGTGTTTATAATGGAGCGAGTCTGTTTTGAAGCGCCAGACTAGTCCTAATGTCATTTCTTGGGCTTCTCCTGGGATGGTCGCCATCCAGGTCTCGCTGCTTGCTGCCTTGTCCTCTGGGGAGAGGCTGCGCAATACTTGCGGGTCGCTGCTGGCCCACTGCCGGAGATCAAAGCCGCCTTTGATCAGGGAGGCGCGGAGCTTGAGTAGGAGGGCCTCGGCTTCTTCTGGCGTCGAGACGCTTTGCAGACAGTTGTCCACGTAGAAACTATTTCCTACACTTTGTCGGACCTCTTCATCAGCTGCTGGGTCCTCTGCGACGTGTTTTTGCAGTGCAAACGTAGCACAGCATGGGCTGCATGTGGTTCCGAAAGGGAGGACTTCCCATTGATAGATGGATGGTTGCTCATCCCCGATCCTCTCTCTCCATAAGAACCGCAGCAGGGGCTTGTCCTCTTCCACTAGTCGCACCTGCAGGAACATCCCTTTGATGTCGCCGCTGATGGCCACCTTGTTCTGGCGGAAACGTAGCAACACGCCCAGTAGAGAGGGGCCGAGTGTTGGGCCGGGCAAGAGCTCTTTATTCAGATTTTGTGATCAGATCTGGTAGCTGCAGTTAAACACAATACGATCCTTGCCGTTGTGGTGGACTTTGTGGTGCGGCACGTACCATGATTCGGTCGTCTGATCGGCCTCTTTAATGTCAATTCTCTTTATGTGTCCCGCTGTGATTAGCTTGTTAATCTCAGCGCAGTACACAGTAGCTTGAGCGGGGTCTCTGGCTAGGCGCCGCTCTGTGTTCGATAGATACCGCTCCGTCGCTTCTTTTGGGGCGTGGAAGGTAGGCATACCCTCTCGCCTCAGGAGTGTAGTTGCGTATCTCATCACTCCGTTGACTTTGACTCTCTTTGTCCCCTGCTCGAGGAGGGCTATAGCATAAATGTCTTCCTTGGAACGAATGTGTTTCTTTTCGTTCTTAAAGGGCATTGTCTCTAGTGTCCATAGCCTCTCGACGTGCTGTAGGAGGGTGGTGTCTTCTTCTGTCACTCTGGAGTGGAGGCAGCGAGTGGCTGCTGTTCGGTTGGGAGACCTGGAGAGGGGGCCTTGTAGTGTCCATCCTAGGCGGGTCTCGACTGCTGCTGGACAGCCTCTGGGCCCAGTGTGGACCCGGTCCATCGGGACGATGAGGTGTGCATGGTCGGATCCTATCAGCAGGGTCGGTGTGGCACCGTCTATGAGCGGTATAGGTAGTTGACGCAGGTGCACGTATTTATCCATCAGCTTGGCGATGGGGTAGGTGTACTGCGACAGGCCTATGTCTTGGCTGGTGAAAGCGTTAGTGATCCTATACCGTCTCTCTGGCTGCCCGCTTGCTTCGATAGTGAAGGAGACGTTCTCACCCTTGATCGTCTTCAGGTCTCTTCTTATAGTCCGAATCGTCATCGTTTCTTCGCTCCCCCGCAGCCCCAGCTGGGCCGCAGCGGACGCGAGGAGAAGGGTCTTCTCTGACCCGTCGTCAAGGACGGCGTAGGTGTCCATGACCTTGTCCTCGTAACTCAGTGTTACGCGGACCACCTTCAAGAGCACCCGGGCGCCCCCGCTGCTGGCGGGGTCAATGTACATAACACTTGCCTTTGTGCTGCTTGAGGGTGCAGGCTTTCTTCTGTTACTGTCATGTAAAACGTCCAAGTGGGCTCCGTCACACCAACTACACCTCTTCTTTAAGCGGCACTCGGCTGCCATGTGACTGCGCGCACATCGGTAACAGCGGCGGTTGGACTTTATCCATTGACTCACCTCGTCGGCGGTCATCTTCTTGAACGTGTCACAGTGTGACAGCCAGTGTTCCTTTTCGCAGTACGGACATACAATCTTCCACTTCTCTTTCATCGAGGGGGTACTGTGGTTCTTGTTGCGCGGTACTGACTCGGCTTGGTGCATGACGGTCACCAGCCTGCGGCCATCGTTTGATCTCCTAGGTCCCTCTCTGGAGCTTGGCGCGCTCCGCACGAACGTATCCAATCGTAGGCTGCTGACTTCTCTCGCCAGGAAGTCGGCTAGGTCTAGGAGGGATGGCTCGGGACCGTTAGGATCACGGTGGTCCCTTTGCCGCCTGAAGCGCTCTTGTCGGGCGGGCGGAAGCTTCTCTAATATTCTCTCAACATTAGAGTTCGCGTACAGTTCGTGCATACCCTTTTCCTTTTGTGCCCCCAGCATCCCTACCAGGGATTGTACCTTGATAGAGAGGTCATCTAGTGAGCGATTGTCTGTGGCTGGGGGTAGACGGTCAATATTCCTTATCTCTTGTATTACGTAGTCCCATATGCGTCCATAACGTTGGTCGAGGGCTACTAGAGCCGCGGTGTATGGGGTAGTAGAGTTGGAATATGCCAGCGCTATATTGTGCGCTCTGGGCACCTTCAGGTGCTTGAGTAGGATAGCATACTTGTACGGTTCATCTGGTACATCGGACATCATTGTCTCTAAGCACATTCGTAGCTCTGTGTACTGTGCTCTGTTCTCGTGTGTGAAGTCCGGGAACGTCGGTGTGCCAAGGTACGATGCCATGGATGGCTGGCACATCGGTGAGCGTTGGGGGAGAGGCCTCCTAGGCGAGTCTCCTCTTACGTGTCGTGGTGGGCTGGTACCTGTCGTACCCAGGTGCTGTTCCTCGGGGCTGGTCGTGCGTCAAGCTCACCCGTGAATTGAGTCGGGGGTCTGTAGCGCAGAGCCGCGGGGGTAAAGTCTGGGCTGTACTGGACCTCCTGGTCCTGTGGAGTACGATGCTGCTGTTGGGCTTGACTTTCCTCCTCTCCCTCTTCTTCTTCCTCTGCCAGGTCGTCTAGATCCTGTAATCGTCTATTTAGTCTCTCAGCGGCGTAGGCCGGTTCTTCCCTGTTGCTAGGTCTCGCATGGACCGGTCGGGGAGGGGGTTCGGAGAGGTGTATAGGCTCTTTCGGTTGGCCGGGCTCAGGGTCGCTTGATCGGGTAGGGGAGGGTGCCCTAGACCCTTGTCTTGACGAGGCCCTGGAGCTCCGTGCGGAGGGAGGGGGTGTTGCCCTGGCAATCAGTTGCTCCATTATCTGCGCTTGTAATCGGTCGCGCTCGGCTTCGCGCTTGATGTGAGTGAGGTCGCGCTCTGCTTCGCGCTGGGCTTGGGCTGCGTCGCGCTGTGCATTGGCGGCTCCGCGCTGTGCATCGGCGGCGGCGCGCTGGGCTTCGGCGCGGTCTCTTTCCATATTCTCTTCCGTCTGGAGGCGTCTAGTCTCTAGGCGTATGCGGTCGTCGTCACTCCTTTGCTGCGCCTGGAAGCGCTCTTGCTCGATCGCAGAGTGTTCGCGTTCACTAAGGGCTTGCGCTGGGAGTTGCGCGTGGAAGCGTTCTCTTTGGTCTGCAGATTGTTCGCGCTCACTTAGTTGTTGAGCCTGCAGGCGGTCTCTTTCCATGGTAGAGTGTTCGCGCTCACTTTGGTGTTGCGCACGGAGGCGCTCTTGTTCCATGGAAGAATGTTCGCGCTCGCTAAGCGTCTGTGCTTGGAGTCGATCGCGTTCAGTGGAGGCTGCCAGGGTGGCGATAAAGGCCTGCGCCAGCATCTTGTCCGCCTCGCTGGGGGAAGACACTGATGGAGGTGATCGGCTTCTGGCAGTGCTCGTTGGAGATCCGTTCTCCTGTCGTGCTCCGAGGAGGTCCATCTCCTGGGTGCGCGTCTCTTCTGGTGGTGGGTCGGGCTCCGTCCCTGGAGGGCTTTCTTTATCCTGGAGCTCTCCGGGGACTGCCTCGTCGACGTTGGCGGGGGGTAAAGTCATGTCAGGTCCCTCCTGGTCCCCCCCGTGAGCTTGGTCAGTTACGTTAGAACCCACTAGGGTCTCTACTGGCAGGGTCGCCTGTTCGGTAGGGTTTGACATACTTTTACTATCCGCTTTTTCCACGTTTAACGTCTGTATAAAGCTAGGTAGTTGACTGGCAGCGTAGTCCTCTAGGTAACGAGGTGGCTGCCGTCTGCGCTCCGGGCGATCTAGCTTAGGAGAACCGTTTGTGGAGTGTTCATCATTATATTAATATTACGCTAATTACCCTCCGGCTCGAAGGACCAATTGTAACTGAGGGGTACAATTCCCTGACTGTATTGAATAAGTATGGTATCATTAAACCACTACTGACTTATGTACATTACTACTGGCCATACAGTACACAGGTATATGAGATGAACACATCCACAATAACACGGTTTCACACAAATACTCGTTTAGAAGAATATTTATTAGCAGCACGAAGATTATCTTACATTACTTTACTTATCAAGATTGAGAATTGCGCTTGTAAGGCGAAGAATGTGCATGAATAGGTCAAGAGCGTAAGTCCATGAGCATATTACGCAGGAGATAATTAATACCACCTGTATCATAAGAATTATATATATGGTACACTAGTAGGGCAGCTGGAGATACTAATAGGGTCCCTCCGGTTGTAGGCCAGCAGGGGAGAGGATTTGTCGGTAGCGAAAGTCTGGGTCAACGAGGAATAAGGAGACTCCAGGTACAGGAGACAGTGCAATAATCTCTTGATCCGCAGACGAACAACAGCTATCCTCCGGTATGCAGTGCCGCATGGAAGAAAGCTAGCCAGCCTCAGGCGTCCTAGAGGCGGGCTCGACGTTGCTCCTCACAGGGTAAATCCCACACAATTGTGGGTGTAGACGATTCTCCGCTCCATCAGCTACAGGACCAAAGCAAATATAATCCAGCCGAAAAGGGCTCTGTAGTCGCCGGTGTAGGTTATCCAGTGTACATATCCACACGGTTCTCGTCTAGGGCTCCTCGGATGACGGCACCAGGGTAAGCCGCCCAGCCTGGATAAGCACACTAGCTCGGTACGAGGAAGCGCTGGTAATGCTGGTCACTGTAGAACGGTAGCCGCACGATACACTATACATAATAGACTATTACTTAAATAATAGAATAGGTCGAACTCGACGATACAGCGTTAAACTCTGACACTTCAGCTATCAATTCGCACGCGGTCTCAAGGCTCTATTTTGGGGCAAAACGGGCCCACTTCACAGCACGTTGTATCGTGGTGTGAGGCTTCAACTTATTGGTTAACATACTGCTGTATTCACCTGCGCCGTATTTATACGTTAGGTGAACAATCTAGTACCAGCCTTATTTCTGTCTCGTATTCTTGCGCAGAGCCGGTCATGTCCAGGCATGTCTTTGGCGGTGACTTTGAACTAGACATTGGGGGTATGGCCGTGGCGCCTAGGGGATCGCTGTCCAATATTATGGTCTGTACTAGGTAAAGGGATATTCCGTGTATATGTACAAAGAATATACAAGGGATATCAGACGATATACAAATACTATACAATATATCTCAAGTAATAAATATATATATTCGGTTTAATCTGACCCTTCGTAACAATTATTATTATTATTATTATTATTATTATTATTATTATTATTATTATTATTATTATTATTATTATTATTATTATTATTATTATTATTATTATTATTATTATTATTATTATTATTATTATTATTATTATTATTATTATTATTATTATTATTATTATTATTATTATTATTATTATTATTATTATTATTATTATTTTGCAACAAGATAGTCTACATAGAACATAAATAGTCTCAGACTGAATCACATGGTCCCATAGTGTCAGATGGGAGCGTATGCAGCCTGGTGGTCACAATCAGTCCAAAAACACTCGCTTGGATGGTACCGATGTTGTGGGTATACAGAGGTACTGGCGTGTCAGCTTTGCCAGCTCTGCTAGCCTGGGGAATCCCCCAGCAAGTGACGGTAACATAGTTGTCTGTCATCAGGGCAGTCCAGCAGTCTGTCGTCAGGGCAACCTTGCGACCTAACACCCCACAAGCGCCCCTCTCTATGTTATGCGCAAGCAGCGTGTCTGATGGCCGAATCTTCACACTGGAGTAGATGTATGAAACTATATGAAATATAGAAATAGAAGTGATTGTTAGAGAAAACGAATTTCAATAATATATGCCTTATTCTATGCGCACTGCCAGCCAGCCTTTAAGCGATGGAGAGACACATTGACAGAGAGAAGATAATCTCCCGATTCAGATACAATTGAACACAAATGGTTCCAAAGATATACACATTTCTTAGGCATATTTTCACACCACCAACAAAGTACTGGGTCCGTTGTCTCTTATTCGGAAGAGATTTGGTGCAGGCTGTCATTTCTGCCTGTCTCCTCTCTGACACTTGAGACAAACGAAAAAGAACAATAGGTACATACTAGAAATAAGCCTTTGAATAAATTCCAATCCTTCTCTATATATAGTATAAGTATATATAAAAAGTTATACACTTTTCATTTGAAGGGTAAATAGGTTTTGCGGCTCCAGATACATTTAATTTTGTGCAGGAGGGGTCAAAATGGCTCTTTTGATAGTAAAGGTTGCCAACCCCTGGGTTAACCCTTTCACTACCACACTAGAGAAGGTTAAACCCTTTCACTACTACACTACAGAAGGTTAACCCTTTCACTTCCACAGTGAACAGTGGAGAGAGGTGCTGAACTGGACAGTGGAGAGATGCTGAACTGGACAGTGGAGAGGTGCTGAACTGGACAGTGGAGAGGTGCTGAACTGGACAGTGGAGAGATGCTGAACTGGACAGTGGAGAGGTGTTGAACTGAACAGTGGAGAGGTGCTGAACTGGACAGTGGAGATGTGCTGAACTGGACAGTGGAGAGGTGTTGAACTGGACAGTGGAGAGGTGCTGAACTGGACAGTGGAGAGATGCTGAACTGGACAGTGGAGAGGTGCTGAACTGGACAGTGGCGAGGTGCTGAACTGGACAGTGGAGAGGTGTTAAACTGGACAGTGGAGAGGTGCTGAACTGGACAGTGGAGAGGTGCTGAACTGGACAGTGGAGAGGTGCTGAACTGGACAGTGGAGAGGTGCTGAACTGGACAGTGGAGAGGTGTTGAACTGGACAGTGGAGAGGTGGTGCTGAACTGGACAGTGGAAAGGACTCTTGAACATAACCACAAACCACATAACCACATAAATAAACCATTAATTGAAACCATTTGTCAGATATAGTCAGTTAACAGACAGTGTGGATGCTGTGCTAAAGGTAATATTAGGTGCAGCCAT
This sequence comes from Notolepis coatsorum, assembly GCF_963971535.1. Taxonomy (NCBI): domain Eukaryota; kingdom Metazoa; phylum Chordata; class Actinopteri; order Aulopiformes; family Paralepididae; genus Notolepis; species Notolepis coatsorum. The sequence goes on from NC_140167.1 coordinate 78,142,874, forward strand.
ACATATAGACAGTTAACAGACAGTGTGAATGCTGTGCTAAAGGTAGTATTAGGTGCAGCCATACAGTACATACAGTATAGACAGTTGAGCAAGCTAGGACTAGCAGACTGACAGCTTCATCCATCAGGCTGTCAGGAAGTTTAACTCTCTGCTAAAGGTAGTATTAGGTGCAGCCGTGGCAGATCAGCTACACACAAGGCCATCTTTAATTCAACAGCAGTAGGATAACAGATCTGTCTGTGTCTGTGTGTGTGTGGCTGTGTGTGTGTGTCTGTGTGTGTCTCTCTCTCTGTGTGTGTGTGTTTAATTACTCAGCTGGAGCGAGAGAGGAACTCTAGCTGCAGGATCAACACTTAAACTCTGTTGAAGTAAAAAAGTGTTTTCTAATGTCTCTGACCCCAGGTCTGTTTAGACCTGCTGAGATGTTAACTATTCAAACTGTAATGATGTGTTTTCGAATGTATCTGACCCCAGGTCTGTTTAGACCTGCTGAGATGTTAACCATTCAAACTGTAATGATGTGTTTTCGAATGTCTCTGACCCCAGGTCTGTTTAGACCTGCTGAGATGTTAACCATTCAAACTGTAATGATGTGTTTTCGAATGTCTCTGACCCCAGGTCTGTTTAGACCTGCTGAGATGTTAACCATTCAAACTGTAATGATGTGTTTTCGAATGTATCTGACCCCAGGTCTGTTTAGACCTGCTGAGATGTTAACTATTCAAACTGTAATGATGTGTTCAGGTTCTAAAGAGCTATCAGGCCAGAGTAGTGTTACTCCATCGGAGCCGCTGACAGACCAGGCTCTGACGGACCAGGCGCTGACAGACCAGGCGCTGATGGACCAGGCGCTGACAGACCAGGCTCTGACGGACCAGGCGCTGACAGACCAGGCGCTGATGGACCAGGCGCTGACAGACCAGGCTCTGACGGACCAGGCGCTGACAGACCAGGCGCTGATGGACCAGGCGCTGACAGACCAGACGCTGACGGACCAGGTGCTGACTGTACATTGGATTATCGACTAAACCTTACTTGGTCCCAAGAAGAGGGTCTCGTGTATTATTGGGTTTAATAGGACATTTATTGTACATTGGAAGGGGTTGCCTTAGGACATTTACGGTGGCCAGTTTCGAATTGCAGTCTCTCGTAGGTGCTCTCTGAGAGTGGTTTTGAAAGTGGGTAGTGATTCACATTTCTTTACAGCTGTGGGTAGGGCGTTCCACATTGATGTGGCATAATTGCGAAACGTGTTTAGTCCCTTGTTTGAGCCGAATCTGGGTTTAACATGATTTGTGGAGCTCCCTCTGGTGTTGTGATCGTGGTATTCACTGACCTTTGGGAAAGTATTTTGACATGTACAAGGGTACCTTAGTCGTGTAGTGTATCTTGTAGACCAGGCCCATTGCAAGTTGCTGTACTCTGTCGTCTACTCTAAGCCATCCTAGGTTGTCAAAGTGGGCAGGGGTGAGGTGGGTTCTAGGAGTCAGGTCAAGCAGTAGTCTGACCAGTTTGTTTTGAGATGTTTGTAATTTAGTTTTTAGCGCCTTTGAGGTGCTTTGGTACCATGAGGTGCAAGCATAGTCGTAGTACCCTTGAATGAGTGCTCCTGCCAGAGTCTTCAGGGTATTCTCGTTTACCAGAGAGGTGACACCCTTTCTCACTGTATAAAATTACCTGCTGTGACCTCTAGTATCATCAGTCTTATGAAACGCGTGAGCCATTTTCAGAAAAGCCTGAAAAGAGGATGATCAGAGATGACTAACATCACGGTCCAGAGACACTGTCACAGATGGTCTTGATAGTGTGATTTAAGAGCCAGAGGGATCTGCGTGCGGTTGTACTGTGTTATCTATACTTAGCGACCGGTGGGCCAGTTGGCAGAGCAGTAAACCGGCCCAGCATCATGTTACTGCTGACAGAATCCTTTGCCAAACCATAAACGCCATGTCGTGTCACTTTAAGTGAATGAGTGTTAATCAGAGGAGCGGGTGATGGGTCTCCATGAGAATGGTCTTATGATATAATATAATATAATATAATATAATATAATATAATATAATATAATATAATATAATATAATATAATATAATATAATATAATATAATATAATATAATATATAGTGGTGGGACTCGATGCATTTTTTTTATCTAATTAATAGAAACAAATCGCATTTTAATTGCATATCAATATTTGATGCGAAAAGCCAAAATGTTCAATTCAAATGGTTTTGGTATACAAGTGAATCAATGAATATACATTATACATGCGTTTAAGCAGCAACAGCTTGTTTATTAGCTATACACAGACCAACAGATAAATGCAATTTTTAACAAAGTGCAGCCATTTTAGGAATAATATATATATCGCGCAAAGGACCTTTTGTAAACTGAAGCACTTTCAAGGTAAAAGTAAAACACAGTACTTTCAAGTACATTCCAGAACAGTTGACCATTGGAAAGACTTCTTGATTGATCTCAATTTCTCTTATTTTTTTAATATTCTGTATGAACAAACCAGACTAAGAAATGTTTGGCTCTGCTCTGTAGAGGACCAAAGCACTGTTAGCCCCCTCTTCATCCTCTGAGGCAAACAGCAGGAGGCTTCTTCTTTTCTGCCTCCTCTGTGGGTTCTGGAGTGACCCTGTTTGGTTCTTCTCAAATCCCATTAATAAAACAGTTATTGTTGTGGGTGGGTTTTTGTTTACCTGCATGGTTCAAGGAGGGTCTACAGCTTCTGTATTTTGGTGGTCTACAGTCCACGGCAATCCAACGAGCCAGTGTGTGTTTGTTACTTCGTTAGATGTGGTCCGACTCATCTTGGCGCTGAACCCTGCTTCAGCATTAGCCAGCATTAGCTCTAGCATCCACGTTAGCTGCAACATGCTTAGGATTGAGGTGATAACTTAGGCTTGAACTTATTGTGTCTTTGCAAACACAACCGTTCTCGTATCAAAACTTCCATCTGTTTTTTTTTATCTAAATCTCCCATTCAACGGGCCAAGCAACACAGTCTGAACTTTTCTCAACTGTCTGATGTCACCCAATGCATGCTGTGCAACGGTATAAACGATATGCCTGGAACTCGTCCACTGATAAACGTGCTGCGGTGTAAAAAAAAAAGTATAAAATGCGATAAAATGCGTAATCTTTTTTAACATTTCATTTTTTCTGTAGTTAATTAATCGAAATGAACAAGATAAAGTCCCAGCCGTAATAATATAATATGATACAATACATATAATGTAATGTACTTTAATATAATAAATATAATATAATATAATATAATATAATATAATATAATGTAATTGTAATATAATGTAATGTAATAGTCAATAAAAAAATATTTTAGATACCGATACCAAACAAATCATTGGTCCTCATTCTCAAACGGACATACGTAAAAGTTACTAAGGAATTCCTTCGTAACTTGATTTACGTACTTATTCGTCATTCTCTAACGGCTTAGTATTGTAAATTCTTTGTAGGATTTATGTAGGCTTTACGAACTCGAAAAGGCAGTCAGACAGACCGGTATGCGCCCCTGTTTCCAACAGCTTTCTCCTGGACATTGGGGATTGCCGATACTACAGACAACCGTGGAATTAAATTATAATTATTTTTTATTGATCTTTTTCCCCCTCCTTTTTCCTCCGATTTTCTCCCATCCCAATGTTAGTCGTTATGCCAATTCCCAATCCCCTTCCTGGTCGCTGCGCACTTACCCCCCACAGTCGGTCTGGGAGAGTGGAGGCTACCACGTGCTTCCTCCGACACACGTCCAGCCAATCAACCGCTTCTTTTCACCTGGCAGCGCGGATTCTGACTGAGAGAGCGTAGCGTGTGGAAGGATCACACTATCCCACTTAGATCCTATCCGCGCTTAGCAGGCGCCCCGACCGAACTGTAGGAGTCGCTGTTTACAACGACCCGGACCCACCCCGCCAGCTTCTGCCACCCTCTAATACTGCCAATTGTATTAGTGTGAATGGCCAGCCAAGCTGGTGACAACCCTGGAGCTGTGAGCTGGATTCGAACAGGCGAATCCAGCCGCTCTGGGGTTGGTGACGAGGAATTAAATTATTATAATGATAATGAATACGACAATATTTGTATCATTAACAATCACTTTTCATATATAGAGATGACTCAACAAACCCTGATCGCTGCAGATATAGCTATAGTGGAATAGACTTAATATTCCATATACCATCTTGTTCTTATGATATTATTTATTGTTGGTTTTATTTATTTATTACATTGCTTGCGCACATCTAAGAGCCAGTGTAGAAATGGCTTGATTGTATATTACAGTTGCACTTTACAGTTACATTTGCACTCTGGTTGGATGTTGTATTGTACTTGTGCTGTAAAATGACAATACATTTTAATCTAATCTAATCTCCATATTAATTTGCAGACCCATGTATGAATCTATTCACATTATGCACATTAAGCAGAATTGCCAGCAATCATGCTGAATAAAGGTCTGTGAACTACAAAGTGCCTCTGAGCATCTTTTACCAAATTTGAGCATTTTGCATTTTGTACATTTTAGTTGTGTATAGCGTGTATTTTTTATAGTGTTTGGCCTTTAACTTTTTTACTCTTATGGTATGATTTATCTGAGTTATTGTTAATACAGGTCAGATTTGTTTTATGTTAAAACATGAATCTATTCAAATTAAGCACAAGTCACCAGTGTTTAACTCAATCAGCGCCAGGGGGCGCTGTGTACTGTGTTGGTTAAAAGGCCAACATTCTAAAGTATAGGAATACATGGCGGTGTTTGCAGGGCTAAAACTATATTATATATTATAGCTATGGATATAATACCATTGCCCATTTGACATCGAGTATCTATCGTTCAATATGTGAAAAAGAAATAATTTCATCCATACATTCCCGTTTTATACCGTGGTGAATATAAGTATAGTTTTAGAGCGGTCTAGTACATACATTACAGTGAAATGCTTGGTTCTGTATGAGCACCTGAGAATGGTGATTGGGATGGTGTTGCATAGAGTCATTGGGCATCCTGATGGCCTGATGCTCTCAGACTGAAGGTGACAAGTCAGGGGGAGGGGGGGTGGGTGGGGTTACATTGCTTTCTGGGTTAAGTAGTCATTATGCACAGTGGTGCAGTTGTAATATCAGAACTGCCTGGACGCCACGTGCACGCGCGCTCCCGCTCCCGCGCACGCGCGTGTACTCGCACGCCCACGCCCATACATGTTCCCTCGCTTGCGCACAGAACAGATGATTATTATGCATAAATAGTAGGAAACATGTTTATATAGGAAATTACTAGATTTAGTTTAGTTTTTGTAAATATTGCCTTGAAATAGAGAAGCTGAAAAAGGTAGCAGGATGTAGCCTTCAATATATAAAGAAATTATATTGTCAACAGATATGGTTGAAAAACAAACAATGTTTTAAATATAATTGTAGATACATTGTAGTTACGTACAATTTCTTTAATTGAATTAACTTAAACTAGAAAAGTAAATACAAACTAAATTAACAATGTAACTTGGTTTACAGAAGGACAGTTTCCTTCTGAAGCACAACTTAATGCCTCATCCTTGCAGTCGGGACCATTTGTCACATAGTGAGAGGTTCCACAGATCAAGCAAACCCCCACCAATTGGTTTGGCTCTTCTCGTTCTTTGTTATGCTATCGGTATCCTATTATTATGCAAAGTCTAGGTGATAGATAAGTGCCGGGTACTTGGCGCACGGCGCGACGAGTCCAGTGAAAATTGTGAACGCATTTTTGTGTGCACGCGCGTGCACACCCGTGCGCATACTTCTGCTCAGAAAAAACTGCTAGGACGGCGCGATACCGAGTGGGACCACCACTGCATCACTGATTATGCATAGCAAGAGAAATGACTCCAGTTGCTTTGAAGCCCTGTAGCTCAGGAATCAGTAGTGTGGTATCAGCATGATTCATAAGACAGAAAAGTATCTGCCCGATCTGTACAAGTGATGGCTTATTTTGAAGATATCAACCTGTACTTTCATATCATGTAATTCTTTTAAATTTTAAAACCCTTTTAAAGGACCCAGAGTCTGTGCCTGGTCACAAATCTGTTGGTACATTGGGCCTCATTCAACAATACTCTCTTATTATTTTTCTTATATTCTTGCTTACCTGTCTGTTAAGAGAACAATAAGAAAAGCCACCGCCACATTCATCAAGCCGTTCTTAAAGTCCAAATCTGTTGTTACCCAGGTTTTTTGAATGATGAATCCCACTCATTCTAGACGGGAATGCGCGTTCTTGCGTAAGTCATTTGCATACAGAGACACGCCTCGCGGGCTCATTATAATACGAGAGCTGTGTGCAAACTTGGGTCTGCATTGTATGAGCGGTTCCCCCGACCGTATTCAAGCGCTGGAGCACTTAAAATTAGATAGGAATCAAATGTATTGTCATCATACAGCACCTATAGCTATATAGTGGAATAGACTGTATTAATATAGTAGTAATATAATAGTAGTTGCACGCTTCTGGCAACCTCCAGCAGTGCGCGCACACACACGTACTGTATATACAGTACTGTACGTGCATCTCTCTCAAATCCATTCTGAGAACGGAACGCAGTGCCCGTGACGCGGGTCAAAGTCAGTTTTTATTGTATTTATTTTTTACTGTTTGCATACAAGGTGGTCCACAAATGTTCTTGATAACAATCTAGTGGTCTGCATAAACAAGAAGTTTGGGAACCACTGATATAGACGATCTCTAAATATGTGTTCTATGCTACAGTACATATACAGTACTGTATATCTGTATGTCATGTATGTCATAAATGTCATGATATATATCTGTATATCTGTATATTGTGTATGTCATAAATGTCATTATGAATTGAAAATGGGGGACCCTGATGTAAACAAGACGAAAGTTTTTCTCTGGTCTGCATCCCCTTAACAATTGTGTGTATTGAGCCGTACTGTATTGTACCCATTCTGCAATCTGTTAATAAAATCTTCAATCAATCAATGGCCTGGGCGGCCAGAGCATAACTGTTCTAACAGCAATATATTATCCATTTCAGACAGAACGCATGCAATAGGTTATAATAATAATTATTATTATTATTGAAAAGTTCTGTATTTTTAAAGTCGTATTTGGAGGCAATTAACCAATGGTATGCTTTTTTTTATGGGTAAGAGTGCTCTCGACCACTCTTATAATTTGTTCTTGCCTGAGAGAAAAGCAACAATAAGAAAACATTGCTGAATCCCAGGTAAGAACAAAATAAGAATAAATGCTAGTTAAGAACGAAATCTGTTCTTATATCGCTTCATGCATGAGGCCCATTGTTTTTATCTTTTAGATACAAACACAAACACAAATCATTGGTCATCATTCTCGAACGTGTTTGTAAGTACCTTTGTAAATATCTTGGTAAAATGTTTTTACCAACAGATTTGAATGAAATACGTCACTCATTCTTAAACTGAAATGCGTGTTCTCGTTCATTGAATTTGCATACAGACACGCCCGTCAGCTCCTTATAAGGCAAATGAGCCATATGCAAAACAGCAGAGGTTTGGCACTGCATCTGCACCATTGCTGATCCATTCAACAGGTAGTGCGGAAGCGATTTGCGACTGATCTAAAAAATTAGATTAGATTCAAATGTATTGTTATTATACAGTACAAGTACAATACACCATCCAACCAGAGTGGATAAATAAATGCTCCATAAATAAATAAATAAATAAATGTGTGGAGAAACAGCTTAGTGAGGCAGAGAATGAGGACCATTGTATTTATCTTTTAGATACCTATGGTAGGTGTGTTCCAACACAAACACAAATCATTGTTTTTATCTTTTAGATACCTATAGTAGGTGTGTTCCAACACAAACACAAATCATTGTTTTTATCTTTTAGATACCTATAGTAGGTGTGTTCCAACACAAACAAAAATCATTGTTTTTATCTTTTAGATACCTATAGTAGGTGTGTTCCAACACAGACAAAAATCATTGTTTTTATCTTTTAGATACCTAAGGTAGGTGTGTTCCAACACAAACAAAAATCGTTGTTTTTATCTTTTAGATACCTATGGTAGGTGTGTTCCAACACAAACAAAAATCATTGTTTTTATCTTTTAGATACCTATATGGTAGGTGTGTTCCAACACAAACAAAAGTCATTGTTTTTATCTTTTAGATACCTATGGTAGGTGTGTTCCAACACAAACAAAAATCATTGTGTCTCATTCTCCAAACATTTTCAAAGAGTTCTCTTGGAAGACTTATCTTGGAACCGACTGAGACAGAATCAATGACAAGTTCACTCTGAGTCCCGAACGTTCTGGTAATATGTCTTAAGGGGCTGAAACGGTCGCACCTGTGATATGATCTGATATCTGCTTGGAGAATGGCATTCTGTCTTAAACTCAAAAGCGCGTTCCCGTTCAGGTCATTTGCATACAAAACAACGCCTCCAGAGCCCCTTATAAGGCAAAGTAATGACGCAGCTGTGTGGAAATAGATGCAGAAGTGCCTTGCGAGTCTTGCGCGACCCATCGAAATGAGATTAGATTAATGTATTGTCATCATATATAGTACAGCTCGTGGTACACCTGCCGCAGCGCGCGCGCGCACACACACACACACACACACACACACACACACACACACACACACGCACACACACACACACACAGTGCGCGCAGTATACTGTAGCCTACGGCGTAATGAATGAACGCAGTATAGGCTTATTATTCCATTAATGCCTACGGCGTAATGAATGAACGCAGTATAGGCTTATTATTCCATTAATGACTTGTTGCATTAGGATTTAGTAGATACTATATGCTCTGCCCTACATACAGTATAGGTACATTCTGTACTTATACTGTACGTAGGGCAGAGGCAGAGCATATAGTATCTACTAAATCCTAATGAAACAAGTAACTAGAATATATTAAGCCTATACTGTTCATTAGACATAGGCCATACTGGCGCACACAAGACTTGTTATGGAATATTAATGCAGTCTATTGCCATGCGATTAGCTTTAGTTCTTATTTATTTATTTATTTATCCACTGTTATTTCAGTGTTGGTGTATAGGCTATATAGTGTATTTCAATATACGTTTAATTGATTAATGATATATTCGAAGGAATGCAGGTTTATAGCTATATCAACCCCCTCCAATGTACAGTAAATGACAAAGTATGGTTTTGTCAATATTCCAATGTACAGTTTTGCTTGTACAGTGTCCCCCACCCACCCCTCCTACCCAACCTCTTCCAACAGTTTCTACGTCAAATGTATTTTCTGGACTCTTTTTGTATCACAAACAGTACTGTATTTGCAAATCTGGTATGTCATAAATGTATAGATGTAGCAGTACTGTCTATCTGTGTTATGTGTGTCATATATGTTATGATTAATTGAAAATGGGGGACCCTGATGTAAACAAGACGAAATTCTTTCTCTGGTCTGCATCCCCTTATGTAATTGAGCTGTACTGTACTGTACCCATTCTGCAATCTGTTAATACAGTTTTCAATCAATCAATCAATCAATCAATCAATCAAACAAAGGTCTGTCCCATTGTATACCAATCAATGGGATACATTGCATGTTGACCTGCATTCTTTCAAATGTATATAATTAATCATTAAAACAGATGTGTAACAAATAAGAAATACAAATTCCACAGAAGGCATTAAATAATTATTATTTTCAATCATTTCACAATAATTGCATAATTGTGTTTGAATATCTGAGTAATTAAAGTAATTATACATTTGTCCAAAATAGCTGGTTCAGATATGGTTAAGCAGCTGCCCTGTGATCAGATGAATCCATATTATTTATTTTTCCGACATCAAATGCGTAATTTCTTATCGTACAAATATTGTCATATTTATTTTAATTATGATTAAGTAATTAATTCCAAGGAGGCCTGTAACGTTGACGTGAAGGAATCACTATGAGAACACAGTCTGTCAAGTTATAATGAAATTTTAAATTAGTCAATCAATCATGAGATTTGATCGTGGCTGAGAGCAGATTTAAGAGTGCTCCTGAATGAATGAATGAATGAATGAAAACTTTATTTAACAGATTGCAGAATGGGTACAATACAGTACGGCTCAATACATACAATTGTTAAGGGGATGCAGACCTGAGAAAGACGTTTGTCTTGTTTCCATCAGGGTCCCCCATTTTCAATTCATATATTCATACTCTTAAATCTGCTCTCAGCCACGATCAAATCTGATCTCAGGAAAATTTGGGGACTCCCACTCCCAGCCCTAATATGTCTTAAATGGGCCGAAATCTGGCTAAGGCCCCGTTTAGACGGAAACGCTAGCAGGTGAATCCGCAAAAATATTTTTTCGGATGTGCCTTTCGTTTATACGGAAACGGCGTTTTTACGGGGTGAAACCGCAAAAAAGTGAGACTACCTTCCAGGGTGGAATTCCTAGAAACGCAAAAGCTTTGCGCTCTCGTCTAAACTGTTAAAACGTATAAATCTGATAAAACGATGACGAAAGGTTTGTCACGGCTCTGGTCGCGCGTACTGCTTACGTCACAGGTAGCAGGTATGCGCCAGTAGCCGAGACGTAAACAAAGCAAGTATGTCTGACTTATATCAACGGAGATCACCTGAAGGCTACATTGGCAGTACTTTTAACCCTTTCACTGCCACACGACAGAAGGTTACCCCTTTACTATCACACAACCGGCTGTCGTGTGGCAGTGAAAGGGTTAAATACACAAGAATCTGTCCCGCGGCGTGAGTGGACCCACTGTCTGTGAGTGACTCTGCTTTGGTGCAATCACATTCCCCATCCACAGTCTGCGAATCAGAGGCAGAGTAGGGCGGGTCTTCACAGCACGTCATGTGACATACCGTGTGACAGCGGGTCTCCGTCGTTACAGCGTCGTCTGCACGGAAAATTCCACTCCAAAACGCTCGTCTAAACGTAAAATTAAAAGTGAAACCGCAAGATGACTTTTGCGGTTTCTGTTCACAAAACGCTCGTCTAAACGGGGCCTAAGACGAAATTTTTTGTCGTAACTTCGTTCGGGAATGAGACCCATTGTTTTTATCTTTTAGATACCTATGGTAGGTGTGTTTCCAGTGGCGGCTGCTGACCAAATGTTTTGGTGAAGCAAACATTTTCTTTTTAAAACATCCCCCACTGTGTGTGTCAGTGGTTGCTGGTGACTTCAAAAATTGCAAGACAGGACAGGACCGTGCTACATGTCAACATTGGGATTTGAAAATAAGGGAGATATCCCAGCTCCCCGTCCCACCTTGTCTTCAAATACCCCTTACATATAGGCAAGGGTACACATAGTGAACAATTCTGAATCATGGACAAACAGTTATGAATATCAGCACTTTCAAAGGGATCATGTACCTTGGCTAGTGTGTCCTCCATGAGCTTGGTCAATATCCACCTGGGCTAGTGTATCCTCCTGCACATTATAGGCAGGAGGTGGGGTGCCAAAATACTTCAATAATGATCCTAGGAGAGATAAGAAAATTATATAATTATAGTAAAAAGCATTGCATTCATCATAGCTTAATAAAATGACAAGAACAGCTACAGTAGCTAAGTTAATAATATGCTCAAGTCACCAATAGTGTTTATGAGCTTTCGAAAAGAAAATATATTATAAAGTGCATATTTTTCACAAAATGAAACAATGAGACACTAGAAGATTGCATGTTAGTGTGAAAAACATGATAATTGAGTGTTCCTGTCCTTTACAGTTAGCTAGCTAGGTTATTAACTAACTAAATAACGTGAGACCTAGCTAGATTACTGACGTTAGCTGGAGAGTTTTAAAGTATCCCACCCATTAATTAAGGCTTGCTTGCTTGTGGTTGTCCATCGAAGTCCGATGATGACGTCCATTTCTAATGATGAGTCCTTTGATGGCTGTATAGTCCTATCCTGGATCCACAAGTCCTATTGCAGGTAGGACATGTAAATGTTGTGGTAGTGGTAACAGGAGCTGCAGGTGTATTCCTCCTGAGTCTCCTCTCCTGTCTCCTGGCTGTCCTTTCCTCCTCCATCATACAGGTCCCATCCAGGCACCGCTGTGTGGATGTGCTGATCCAGATGGATAAGTCCTCTTAATTTTGCTGGTTTATAGTTTGGTCCTAATGTTGGCGCAAAGTAAAATTTTCACGTGAAGGTGAAGCTAGCTACAACAACTAGCGTTAGCCTACAGTAACGTTACACTGACTGTACACGGCTGTCGGCTAGGAAACATGGGATAGGAACTGGTGTCCTCTGAATGGTTAGACGGGGTGTCAATAATTCTCAGGTCGTGAACATGCATCATTCGAAAGAACGCGCATGATTCAAACGAATAGTGCTTCACTAGGCTTGCATTAAAACGTGTCATAAACCATAACTGTCCAATCAACGACGTATAAGGTACTATTTCGACTTGCGTTCACTTACATTGGGTTAGTGAAGCCGAAAACTCCCCTGTGTCACCTGAAAGGGGCGCTGTTTTGCAAGATACCCACAACACATCTTTTTAACAGTGGCCCTTTTTTTGGTTTGATTTCATTCTAATGAAATGTTGGCATCTAAAAAATATGTTTTATGTAATATGTGTGTTATGTTTTTTGTTTGTCTGTTTTTTGGTGAAGCACTGCTTCACCTGTTGTCTTATAGAAGCCTCCTCTAGTGTGTTCTGTGTCCTCATTTGTTTTCCTAGTTCACGCACACATCTCGCAAATCCAGCTAGATTGCAAGGTACACACACACACACACACACACACACACACACACACACACACACCAACGGATTTCAGAATGAGATGTCTGCTTGTGGAGGATTTCTGTATCAATGTCGAAAAACAACCACTTTAGTGGACAAATGTTGGTAACCAAATAAAAATAAGACAGAATTATTTTCACAGGACATTTAGATTGAAACATGCGGGACTTCAACAGATTCTGTTACCAGCTGACTACTGCAGTCCCCTGCTCAGTGAAAACCACACAGTCAAATACATTTATGCCTGTGTGTCTGTGTGTGTATGTCTGTGTGTGTCTGTGTGTGTATGTCTGTCTGTCTGTCTGTCTGTCTGTGTGTGTGTGTGTGTGTGTGTGTGTGTGTGTGTGTGTGTGTGTGTGTGTGTGTGTGTGTGTGTGTATGTCTGTGTATGTCTGTCTGTGTGTGTGTGTGTGTGTGTGTGTCTGTGTGTGTATGTCTGTGTGTGTGTATGTCTGTGCGTGTGTGTGTGTGTGACATACAGTATATAGTGTAACAGAGCCCAGGTTACCTCAACATGTTACCTCACACACCCTTGCGGATAGGATGTCAGAGGAGAGGGTGGAGGGGGATAGGGAGCGCAAGTTGCGTCTGACTGAGATGGTTTGGGTTGGGGTGGATGGTTTGGGTTGACCAAGCAAAACCTAAAATATCACAAAACAGCTCCAACCTCTGAGAGTTAAGCATGAGAGTTAGTGTGAAGGATATGAAGAAGTGTCAGATAAATGGAGGGGAGTTACCATGGTGTTAATGATGCTGGAGAGAATATGAGATCCAAGGAGATGCCTGCTTTGTGAGTGGGAGGCATGACAGTGGTCAGGTCAGGTCAAAGGATTGTAGGAGAGAGACCACTGTGTCTCTCTTCCACCCTTCTCTCATCTTCCTTTATCCAATTGTGTATCACTCTCTACTAACTGTATGGATCCATATTGTAATAAATGATCCAATTTAACTATATAAATTGGCTCCTAATCTTTCTGATATTAATTTCAACATCAGTATTCAAATTTCAATTCCTCAGACCACAACTCTTGATTTCCATCAAACACATCATCTTTAAATGTTAATGGTTTGGGAAATCCAATTAAAATTGTTATCTGTTAGTCAATATACGGCCTAAAACATTGCTGCTTGGTAAAACTTTGTCTCAACCAGACAATGTATCATAACTAAGGCTGTCAAAGTTAACGCGGTATTAACGTACGTGTTAATGCACAATTCTGTTAACGCCACAATTCTTTTAACGCAGGATTAACGTTAACAATAAAAAAATTCAAAAGAATTTATATATATATTTCTTCTTTTTCTTTTACTAGGCTTCCCTCAGGTGTATTATTGATACTCTCATTGATACTATGTTTGTTTCTGACTCAAAGTGTGTGTGTGTGAGAGAGAGAGAGAGAGAGAGAGAGAGAGAGAGAGAGAGAGAGAGAGAGAGAGAGAGAGAGAGAGAGAGAGAGAGAGAGAGAGAGAGGGAGAGGGAGAGGGAGAGAGAGAGAGATGAGGAAACTTTGGGCAAGAGAGAAAGAGAGCTGGGAGAGTGTGTGTGCGTGTGTGTGTGTGTGTGTGTGTGTGTGTGTGTGTGTGTGTGTGTGTGTGTGTGTGTGTGTGTGTGTGTGTGTGTCTGTGTGTGTGTGTGTGAGAGAGAGAGAGGGGGGGCGGGGGGGGGGTGAGTCCTCAGCCCTTGTGTGGGTGAATGTAACAAGTTCCTAACGTTTTCTTTCCCCTATTATTTCATGCACACTTTATTCATTGTTTTATTTTGTTTTAAGTTATTTTGTGCATCACTCTGTTTAGAATTTGATGCAAATTTGCAATGCATGAGGGTCATCCTTTTGTGTTAAATGGCTGCATAAAGCAAACATTTGTTGACTCTCATGTTGAAGAGTATTAAAACTTGAAAAATATCCGTTTAAGGTAGATTTAAAAAATAAAATGCGATTAATTTGCGATTAAGCAAGTTAACTATGGACAATCATGCGATTAATCAGATTAAATATTTGAATCGATTGACAGCACTAATCATAACATCATTGGTCTCGTTCCAAATGAATTAATTTCTGTCCGAGAGCAACGTGGACATCCATCACAGTCAACGGGACTATCTGGTACGACCCCCCCCCCCCCCCCTGCTTCCTGTTACGGTCACTTTAGAGTTACCCCCCCCCCCCCAGGTTCCTGTTATGGTCACTTTAGAGTTACCCCCCCCCCCCCCCCAGGTTCCTGTTATGGTCACTTTAGAGTTACTTCCCCTACCCCCACCCCCTCTACAACAGACCAGAAAAATACCATTTAGTTGAACTCAATAGACTCAATGCCTCATTTTAAGATAACATCTTAATCACTGTGGAGAGAGTTTAGTAAGAGGCAGTGATGTAACCAGGTAGCCAGACAGAGAGCAGGTAGAGTTACACTCTATTTATAGAACGCTCTGGGCTGAAGGGCTCTGGAGCTCAAACAGCTGATGTTTAATTCAGAAGAAACAGCATCTGCGAACCTCAGACTAGGGTGAGTATCTTACAGGATAACACACATACGCACACACACACATACGCACACACACACATACGCACACACACACATACGCACACACACATACGCACACACACACACACACACACACACACACACACACACACACATACACGTTGAGTCAGAAACAAACATAGTATCAATGAGAGTATCAATAATACACCTGAGTGAAGTCTAGTAAAAAGATTTATAATAATAAAAATATATATTTTTTTAAACGTTAATCTGGCGATAAAAAAAATTGTGGCGTTAAAATAATTTTGCGTTAACGCGTTAATACCTTGTTAACTTTTGACAGCCTTAAAGGAAACACAAATTAACATAGGCAGGCAGGAAGACTAGACAAGATACATAAATTAATAATGAGTCCAGGATGTAATAAAGGGGATTTTCCAGCAGGTGGAGGGAGAGGGAACTGTCTATGAGTGGATGGAAGATGAGAGGGGAACTGTCCATGAGAAGGCGGAGGGAAGTGAGCAAAGTCAGGCGGAATGTGCTACATACAGGCTCTTTATTAAACTAGCTTCATCTGTGGTTCATACAGGCTCTTTATTAAACTAGCTTAATCTGTGGTTTATACAGGCTCTTTATTAAACTAGCTTAATTTGTGTTTCATACAGGCTCTTTATTAAACTAGCTTCATCTGTGGTTCATACAGGCTCTTTGTTAAACTAGTGTGGTTGTTTATGTTAAGTTTTCACCACAGGAATAATACCCAACTCTTTGATAATATCACAATTTGCACATTTTCTCAACAACCACTGCTGGACCCTACTCTGGGACTCTGTTGTTGTTTGCAGTAATACAAATATAATAATAATAATAATAATAATAATAATAATAATAATAATAATAATAATAATAATAATAATAATAATAATAATAATAATAATAATAATAATAATAATAATAATAATAATAATAATAAACATTATATGTATAGCATAACACCTTCATACAAGAATTGCAGCTCAAAGTGCTTCACAGCCGTAAAAAAGACAGAGATGCCTCTGAACTGAGATGCTGTCTGCACTGAGATGCAAGTGATGTTCATGTAGTGTTGGGCTGCATGTTCTCAGACTCAGAGCTCCATGTTTCATGTGGTGTTGAGCTGAATGTTCTCAGACTCAGAGCTCCATGATGTCGTCTCTCATTACCGTTCAGGCCTTTCATTTCTAATGAGGAGGTAATGCAGCATCTTCTGGTCATCTACATTTACAATCAGCTACATTGATTAGTGATAGAGGAGCACCGACCAATCAGCCAGCTGGTCGCTTACTGTACATATGTCCTGTTTGACACATTGACGCAGATTCATCACAGCTGTATTTGGAATAACAATACATCATTTAATGTTGAGTCTTAATTAAAGAAAATATTTGTACTTTTAAGTTGCTAACGTTCAGCTGAGATGATTCATTCACTCGTCTATTCCTTAATACATAATCAATTACCTTCCTTCATCCTTATCTCTCTCTCACACACTCTCTTACTCTCTTACCCTCTCTCTGTCTCTCTTACTCTCTCACCCTCTCTCTGTATCTCACTCTCTCTTACTCTCTCACCCTCTCTGTCTCACTCCCGCTCTTACTGTCTCGTACTCTCTCACCCTCTCTCTCTCTCTCTCTCTCTCTCTCTCTCTCTCTCTCTCTCTCTCTCTCTCTCTCTCTCTCTCTACACTCTCCATCTCTCTATCACCTCTCTACAGGAGTATTGTTCTTGTGAAATGTATTGCAATTTCTGGAGTATGTTATTGTAAATCCTTATTGAGAATTAAGGTCTAATCTATATGGTGAAATTGATAAAAATGTCAGGAGTGTGCTAATGTAAATCCCTTATGGATGGTTAAGTAATCTCTCTATAATTTAGGACGCCTAGACATCAGTATCAGGAGTTTTGTTTTGTTTTTTTGTTTTGTTTTGATAAACATGTTTTTCATTAGGCCTTTTACAACTGGAATAGAGAGAGGGGTTCCCGATAGAGAGGTGAGGTTATCTTGGGTCCACAAACAACGGGGGCTTTCATTTGTTAGGTTAATCCCAATAGGGGAAACAGCGTTGCAAGATGGGCATTGCGATGGGCGTGTCAAATGGCCGACACAGCGACAATCAAGGCTTGTTATGTCTGAATAGCAGACATCGTAATCTCTTTTTTTTTGGTCCACTTTTTCAATTTTGTCCATTCTTTCTCCCATCCCAATTCCATGTGCCAATTCTCCCCTCCCCTGTCTTGAACGTTGCTCACATATGCCCCCCACTGGCCGGTTGTAGGGAGGATAGAAGCCTTGCATCACGTGTCCCCTCCAATACACGAGGAGGCAGCCTGTCACATGAGAGTCCAGCGCGGACTCTCATTGGCGATGTGGCGGTGTAACGTGTGGGAGGCTCACACTACCCCCGCCATTTCCTGTCTCTGCTGTGCAGGCGTCCCCCAACTGACCTGTAGGAGTCGCTGTCCACAACGTCCAGATTACCACCCATCGACTTCTACCCGCTAACTCTGCCAATTGAGTTAGTATGACGGCCGGCCCAAGCCGGAGGCAACGCTGACAGCCGGAGTCGAACCCGGTGTCTCTTGCGTTGGTGACGAGCGCAATGTCCGCTGTGCCACCCAGCCGCCCCAGAAATCGTAATCTCAAAGCAAGGAGATTAGAATGGTTTAGACAGAGAGAGGAGATCTGATAGGGAGCTTTAATTAGCTGGTTTTTGGAGCTTTAGCCAACCGGACACAAAAGTGACTGGGATTGGTTAATGGGATAATGGACACTCAATTTATATACATTTATATCAAGTGGGTTCAAAGTGTCCACAGGTGAGACAGCCCCATTGTGCAGTTGTCACAATCATGCAGCTCTTTTGCTAGGACAAGCGTTTTTTTATGCTAAATTTGCAGGACTGTTAAGGGGTTAAAGACTTTGTTCTTCCTACTTTACTTCATTCAGGATGTGAGACCTTTGTTTATGTAAATAAACGATCCTTTTTTTTATGTGAATGGGGACATTAGGGAGGGAGTGGTATGATTTTGTTGACTTAAAGTAATGTATTATTGGTTAATTATTATTCAACTTCTAAAAAACCTATAACCTTCCTTGTAAAAGTGCAAAGTGCAGATTTCTAAACACCAGATTGTGTCAATTCTGCCTCATTCAGATTGAATGGTTGCTATGGTTTTCATATGTTGTTTATTCTGTATACAGTACCCCATCTACAGTACAACATATTTAATTTATAATATTTTCCTAATATTTACCATATTTCTATGACCTCCATATTTTACTATGAATGTACAATGGGGCCAGTGTATTGTCTGGCACTGAAAACCCTGCATGTGTTTGTATAATAATTAACTGATAGTGTTCATGTACTTCACAATCCATGTACATAACATGTACTGTTTACCCATAAATGTTTATGGTCTTTCATTTGACGCTTTGCTTGTACCTTGGCTAACTGACTGACTGACTGACTGACTGGCTGGCTGGATGACTGACTGATAGATTGACTGACTGGCTGACAGGTGGTTGTCTGTTAGTTTTGTAAAGATAAAGGAGTTAACCATTGACTTGTGTGTTTGACTGTGTTCTGGCCTGCAGGCTGAGGTTTGACTGTTCTGGCCTGACAACCAGGCAGTACAACCAAACATTTTGGAAAAGGTTTTTATTCAACAATGCAGCATATATGAAAATCACAGGAAGCATTTTATTTGTTGGTCTTGATTTAAGCTGTAAAAATGCATTTAATTAAACATTGTATTACTTTTTAAAGTATCAAAAATGGTTGATATTTTGTGTAGGAAATTTGTCAAAACAGCCTACAACGTTGATAAATATTATTTGTTTGATGAAGAAGCCCTGATATTTCTTGTAGATGTTATCATTAATTTAGAGAGGAATTATTACATGGAGCTATAAGGTTCCCCTCAGAAATAGTGAAATAGTATATGTTGTTTCAACTTGTTTGTGTAAATGGCCACAGTTCGTTTTTTTGGGTATTCCAGGCACAGTCATTCACAGAAAAACTACTGAACAGATTCATTCACAAAAGAAATCACTGAACAGATTAATTCACAGAAGAATCACTGAACCGATTTCAGGAACAGCTTGTCTCCAGTGTGAAATCGTTCAGTGGGTTTCATCTTCCCTCACCTAATTACAACTGACCCCAAATCAGAATCTGATGAGCGTTTATGGTACATTGGGAATGTGAAAAACAGTGCCCTTTATAAATGTCATCTTAGAACCGAATCCTCAACAGAAGTATGTCTAATAAAGAATACAGAACAGCACTCAAATGTAACTTTTAATTTTCACAAACATTGTATTACATTACAATCTGTGTCCTAATCCAACCCATAGGGGATTAGCTTGGTCTGCTAAACTACAACTACAATGTGAAACTAATCGGCCACTTGAGGACCCCAGAGGTGTGGACCAGACACAGGACTGTCAGCAGTCTAACCCAGCAGGTCCAGATCGCTGAACGGTTCTGGTCCTGCTGTAGCCGGGGCGGCGCTGGGCTGGACAGGACTGAAATCCTTCCAGGGTTTGGAGGGACAGGAAGGATAAGAACCCGCTAGGAAAAGAAAACAAGGGGTGAGACAGTATAACAACTTGAAGAACCCTAAGGAACCCTAAGGAACCATGAGAGAATAATGATAGTTTCTCCTCCAAGCAGTCCTTGAATCAGGCAGATACACTACTAGTATTAGTCTGGCAGCTAGCCAGCTGATATTCATTGTACGACTCTATCCGAATTTCCCCAAGGGGATCAATAAAGGAATATCTTATCCTGTGATGTCATGCTTCCTGTGACAGTTAAATTCATGCTGATGAATACACAACACAAGCAGCCCTGGGACTACACAACATTAATGGAGTAAGCCGTGACATTGCTTATACCCATAAAAGTAGAGGGGACTTATTTGATTGAGCAACAGATTTGTAATCTTTAGGGTCTTAGAAACATATTACTGACCAGAAGTATATATTCTGCATTGGTTGCTGTTTCAATAACATTCATTCATATTCTTTGTATCTGTGGACTCTGTTGGTAACCTACTCTCGTCCAGGTTTGATCTGTGACAATAATTCCTAGATATTTGAATTTGGTAACTAGGATGATAATGGTCCCCTTGAATGAAAATGTCAGCAGAAACTGCGACTGTTGTCTTTGGCTTGGAGAAAAATCATAGCCAGTTTTGCTGACATTCAGGCTGAGGCATGAAGCCATTGTGATACCTGGGCCATGGGTGTTAGTTTGCTGTTTTATCATGTACATACGCAACAGTGTCATCAGCACACAACTTGCTCTGCTGTTATAACATGTACTTATACAACAGTGTCATCAGCACACAACTTTCCCTGCTGTTATAACATGTACTTATACAACAGTGCCATCGGCATACAGCTTGCTCTGCCATTTTACCATATATACACAGTAGTGTCATCTGCATACATTTGTACATCTACCCCCTGACACTGTTGGGGTAATTTATGTATAGACTAAATAATAATCTGCCCAGGACTGATCCTTGTGGCACCAGATGGTGAGAGAACAGATCTGATTTGCTCTGGGGGACACAGGTGCTGTTTCAGGAGAAGGGCTCTGGGGGACACAGGTGCTGTTTCAGGAGAAGGGCTCTGGGGGACACAGGTGCTGTTTCAGGAGAAGGGCTCTGGGGGACACAGGTGCTGTTTCAGGAGAAGGGCTCTGGGGGACACAGGTGCTGTTTCAGGAGAAGGGCTCTGGGGGACACAGGTGCTGTTTCAGGAGAAGGGCTCTGGGGGACACAGGTGCTGTTTCAGGAGAAGGGCTCTGGGGGACACAGGTGCTGTTTCAGGAGAAGGGCTCTGGGGGACACAGGTGCTGTTTCAGGAGAAGGGCTCTGGGGGACACAGGTGCTGTTTCAGGAGAAGGGCTCTGGGGGACACAGGTGCTGTTTCAGGAGAAGGGCTCTGGGGGACACAGGTTGTTGTAGGATTAGAAGGATTAGATAGGAGTAGAAGGATTAGATAGGAGTAGAAGGATTTGCTCTGAAGCCAACTGTATGTGGTGTAAAGAAGAAATGCTGTTGTTAAAGTGTTGATAAGGCATTATTATGTTGTTGTTATGGCGTTGTTAAGGTGTTGTTAAGGCGTTGTTAAGGTGTTGTTAAGGTGTTATTATGTTGTTGTTAAGGTGTTGTTATGGCGTTGTTAAGGTGTTGTTAAGGTGTTATTAAGGCGTTATTATGGTGTTGTTAAGGTGTTGTTAAGCTGTTGTTAAGCTGTTGTTAAGGTGTTGTTAAGGCGTTGTTAAGGCGTTGTTAAGGCGTTGTTAAGACTTTTTCATTAGGATGAAAACATGTGTTTTGATGTCTAGATGAATCACATGTGCTCTGGGAGGTATATTATTGATGTCTAGATGAATCACATGTGCTCTGGGAGGTATATTATTGATGTCTAGATGAATCACATGTGCTCTGGGAGGTATATTATTGATGTCTAGATGAATCACATGTGCTCTGGGAGGTATATTATTGATGTCTAGATGAATCACATGTGCTCTGGGAGGTATATTATTGATGTCTAGATGAATCACATGTGCTCTGGGAGGTATATTATTGATGTCTAGATGAATCACATGTGCTCTGGGAGGTATATTATTGATGTCTAGATGAATCACATGTGCTCTGGGAGGTATATTATTGATGTCTAGATTGTGCTTTACCAAATGGTAGGATGGACCTCTCTGTACGTACGGAGGAAATCCCACATGTTTGTTTTTATATATAAGGCCATCATAGGGAAGCTTCCCCTATATCTTTCCAACCTAATTAGCTTTGCCTCTAGCAGCTACTATACCAGGTCCACAAGATGGCTACTTTTTAAAAACCCGAGAATAAACACTGAACTAGGAAGAACAGCTTTTTTTTTTTTTTTTTTTAACTTTTTCTCCCATTTTCTATTTTTCTCCCATCCCAATTTTCGTATCATCCAATTCAACCCTCCCCTGTCTTTGAACGCTGTTTCATGCCTCCCACAAGCCGGCTGCAATGTGGACTAAGTCATACATAGCACGAGTCCCCTCCGATACTCGAGGTAACAGCAGTCGCACCTTTCACCTGCGCGGCTCAATCTTTCAGCGTCAGGGGTCTGGGATTTGGAGGGGCCCCGCCCCCGTCGCTTCCTGATTCTACTGTGCAGGCGCACCAACCGACCTGTAGGAGTCGCTGTCCACAACGCCCGATCCCCACCCATCAGTTTTCCTCCCCCTAATACTGCCAATGTGTATTAGTGCGGACGACCAGCTAAACTGAAAGCAATGTGGAGCGCTGGACTCGAACAGGGAGGCGAACCTGTTCGAGCCCAGTCTCCAGTATTTGTGGTGAGCGCCTTGCCCACTGCACCACATAGCCGCCCGGAAGAACAGCTTTTTCAAGCTTCGCACCTTGGGCATGGAATGGGCTACAGGACCATATCCACTTAGATACCCTGGTCTCCCTCTGCGAATTTAAATCTGTATTACATAACTTCCTACAAGAAGAATGTCGCTGCTTTCTCTAGTCGGGTCCCAACTGCAAAACTGCAAAATTACTGTATTACCCTGTATTTTACTGTCGTACACTTTTACTATTATGTAGACTATTCTGTTTTGTGTTTTTGTGTTTACATGTGATGTATTGTATATTGTATACATGCACTTTTATTATATTCTTGTGTGATGTACCGCACATTTTATTGCTGTCTGATATTTGCAAATGTTATTGCTGTCATCTTGGCCAGGTCTCCCTTGCAAAAGAGATCTTGTATCTCAATGGGACTTCCTGGTTAAATAAAGGTTAAATAAATAAATAAATAAATAAAATAACATGTGCTCTGGGAGGTATATTATTGATGTCTAGATTCATCACATGTGCTCTGGCCAGGTACATTATTTAAGCAAACTTTGTGTTTAATTCCTTCTTTGGAGTCTCTCAGAAGAGTCGTGATTCTGTTCACATTTCCATCAGTGACTGGAACCAATTTCAAAACGTTGCAACTGTCATAATTTGGGTTGGTGTTCAGGTCTCTTGTGGTAGTTGTTGCACAGTTCTTATGCAGAATCCAAAAGAAAGATGGAGGTAGTAGTGTAGCTATCGTCACCTAATTTCCCTTGTACCTTACTTTTAAAGGAACACCCCAACTGGATTCGCCTGTTCGAATCCAGCTCACAGCTCCGGCGTTGTCACCAGCTTGGCTGGCCGTTCACACTAATACAATTGGCTGTATTAGAGGGTGGGAAAGCTGGCGGGGTGGGTCCGGGTCGTTGTAAACAGCGACTCCTACAGTTCGGTCGGGGCGCCTGCTCAGCGCGGATAGGATCTAAGGGGGGTAGTGTGATCCTTCCACACGTTACACCCTCTCAGTGAGAGTCCGCGCTGCCAGGTGAAAAGAAGCGGTTGATTGGCTAGACGTGTGTCGGAGGAAGCACGTGATAGACTCCACTCTCCCAGACCGACTGTGGGGGGTAAGTGCGCAGAGACCAGGAAGGGGATTGGGAATTGGCATAACGACTAACATTGGGATGGGAGAAAATCGGAGGAAAAAGGAACACTCCAACATATGGGAAATGCGCTTCACTCTCTTCTCCAGAGTCAGACAAGAAGATAGATACCAACATCACTGTCTTCTCCAGAGTCAGACAGGAAGATAGATACCAACATCACCGTCTTCTCCAGAGTCAGACAAGAAGATAGATACCAACATCACTCTCTTCTCCAGAGTCAGACAAGGAGATAAATACCAACATCACTGTCTTCTCCAGAGTCAGACAGGAAGATAGATAACAACATCACTGTCTTCTCCAGAGTCAGACAAGAATATAGATACCAACATCACTGTCTTATCCAGAGTCAGGCAAGAAGATAGATACCAGTTTCCTCTCATTGACCCCTACGCTCTGCTCTGCATCTTCTGGCCGCCTCAGACCTACTCCTATCCAAGCTCCGGGAGGGTCATCAAAGAGAAGTCGCCTATTCTCAGTCCTTGCCCCACAATGGTGGAATGAACTACCCACCCCAGTTAGGACAGCCAAAACACGTCCAATCTTTCGCCGTCGACTAAAGACGCACTTCTTCAACCACTATCTGAATTTAAAAAATAAAAATAAAATATCTAACCCTAACTAACCGTACTGTCATGCACTTGTCCTAATAAACTAACCTACACTGTAGCACTCAACACTTTGATGAACATTGTTGCTCAACTGATAGAGTTGTGCCCTTCCTGATGGCTTGTCGTACAGAACTTGTAAGTCGCTTTGGATAAAAGCGTCAGATAAATGACTAAATGTAAATGTAAATCTGACTGCAAGCTAGCCAAGTTTAGCAAATTAAACAAATTAATGGAAGCGGATAGCCTACTGTAGCTGTTGGTCAAAAACACCTCTCCCGGTCAGTCGTCCCTACTAACACAATTGGCAGTGTTAGCAGGGGGAAGTCGGTGGGGTATGTGTCCTGGTCGTTGTAAACTGCCACTCCTACTGGTCGGTCGCCTGTTCAGCAGACAGGGGATCTGGGGGAAATAGCGTGAACCTCTGCACGCGTTACGTTCCCCCAGTGAAACTCCTCGCTGTCAGGTGAAAAGAAGCGGCTGGCGACTCCACATGTATCGGAGGAGGCATGTGGTAGTTCTACACCTCCCCAGGCCGACAGTGGGGCAATGCACGCAAAGACCAGGAAGGGAATTATACAGGAAAAATACAGAAAGCCCAAATAATTTTTTTTAAATAAAATGAAAACACCTCTCCCGGAGTTTTAAGCTAGGCTAGTGGTCCGTATCCGCTTCCATTAAGTTGTGCTAAGCTATGCTCTAAAAGCCAGTTGGGTGTAGACAGAGTCAGTGGGGTTTAGTGGAGGTGCTATTCCTCTGTTTTACCTTGGGCTGGCGTGGCCACATCAGGGGAGGAGGAAGAGGCGGGCTTAGAGGCTCCTGGGTCCTCCTCCTCTGATGACTCTTCCTTAGCCGAGGCTGTGGGGGTTGGCAGTTCCATGTTTCTGAGAGGAGACCAACCAGGAGGACGACGCCTGGTGATAAATAACTGAGGGAGAGAGAGAGAGAGAGAGAGAGAGAGAGAGAGAGAGAGAGAGAGAGAGAGAGAGAGAGAGAGAGAGAGAGAGAGAGAGAGAGAGAGAGAGAGACATTGACCAGGGCACTCACAAAAACAAAAAACGGTAAATATGCAGTGATATTTTTCTGATGGCCAGACATGATTGGTCAGTGTGGAGGCGGGGGAGGGCTCACCGTAAAGGGCAGGGGGCCGGGGCCACACTCCACGTTGGCCTCCGGGTGCTCATGTCTCCAAGGAGCTACATCTACTGTGGCGTTACAGTTAGCCAGCTCCTACACACACACACACACACACACACACACACACACACACACACACACACACACACACACACACACACACACACACACACACACACACACACACACACACACACACACACACACACACACACACACACACACACACACACACACACACACACACACACACACACACACACACACACACACACACACACACACACACACACACACACACACACACACACACACACACAGAGATAAACCATGTTACAGTAAACAGGCTGTATTCAATTCGATTCGATTCGATTAATATTGTCATCATCATACAGCACAAGTACAGTACAATGAAAATATGTTTGGCATCCAACAAGAATGCAAATGTAACAGTAAAGTGCAATAGTAATACAATACAATACAATACAATACAATGTACAGGTGATTCAACTTGGTATAAAATATATAAATTAGTACTACTGAGAAATAGTGCTAATCAGATGTATATACAGAGTTGTAGTATTAATATGTACAGTGATACAGGTATAAAGACACTTTGGTAGATAGATAGATAGATAGATAGATAGATAGATAGATAGATAGATAGATAGATAGATAGATAGATAGATAGATAGATAGATAGATAGATAGATAGATAGATAGATAGATAGATAGATAGATAGATAGATAGATAGATAGATAGATAGATAGATAGATAGATAGATAGATAGATAGATAGATAGATAGATAGATAGATAGATAGATAGATAGATAGATAGATAGATAGATAGATAGATAGATAGATAGATAGATAGATAGATAGATAGATAGATAGATAGATAGATAGATAGATAGATAGATAGATAGATAGATAGATAGATAGATAGATAGATAGATAGATAGATAGATAGATAGATAGATAGATAGATAGATAGATAGATAGATAGATAGATAGATAGATAGATAGATAGATAGAGAGAGAGAGAGAGAGGAGAACAGTCTGATGGCTGTGGGGACAAAGGACAGCCTGAACCGCTCAGTCCGCGAGTGCAGCGATATAAGTCGCTCCTCTGTCCTGTCACTCTGTCAGGGTGTGGTGGAGAGGGTGGCTGTCATTGCTCATGATGGCCTGCAGCTTGCTCCGTGTGCGCCTCTCCACCACAACCCCCAGTGGGTCCACCCTCCTGCCAAGGACTGAACCAGCCTTCTTTACTAGCCTGTCCAGCCGCCCGGTGTTCTTGGCTGACATGTTGCCTCCCCAGCAGACTGCAGCATAAAAACGATGCTTGCCACCACCACTGACTGGTAGAACATGTACAGCATGTCACTGCACACATCAAACGACCTGAGCCTTCTCAGAAAAAAGAGCCGGCTCTGTGCCTTCCTGTAGAGGGCATCAGTGTTCAGAGACCAGTCCAGTTTATTATCCAGGTGCACACCCAGGAATTTGTAGGACTCCACCATCTCGATGTCTTTCCCTCCTATGTTGACTGGATAAAGGGGGGGCTTACATCTCCTGAAGTCTATGACCATCTCCTTGGTCTTGGAGGTGTTCAGGTAGTAAGTCATACTGGCCAGCAGCGTAACTAGTAAGAGTTGGTAAGGGATATGTACGTATATATAGTATCTACAGATATGTACAGATATAGATAGTATCTACAGGTATGTACAGATATAGATATAGTATCTACAGATATGTACAGATATAGATATAGTATCTACAGATATGTACAGATATAAATATAGTATTTACAGGTATGTACAAATATAGATATAGTGTCTACACAGATCATCTTCAGAAACATATTAAATAGGATCATCTTTAGAAAGATATTAAATAGGATCATCTTCAGAAACATATTTAATAGGATCATCTTCAAAAACATATTTAATAGGATCATCTTCAGAAACATATTTAATAGGATCATCTTCAGAAACATATTTAATAGGGTGCAGTGTCTTTAATATGGTGTAGTGTCTTTATTCTGGTGTAGTGTCTTTAATCTGGTGCAGTGTCTTTAATCTGGTGTAGTGTCTTTAATCTGGTGTAGTGTCTTTAATCTGGTGTAGTGTCTTTATTCTGGTGTAGTGTCTTTAATCTGGTGTAGTGTCTTTAATCTGGTGCAGTGTCTTTAATCTGGTGCAGTGTCTTTAATATGGTGTAGTGTCTTTATTCTGGTGTAGTGTCTTTATTCTGGTGTAGTGTCTTTATTCTGGTGTAGTGTCTTTAATCTGGTGTAGTGTCTTTATTCTGGTGTAGTGTCTTTAATCTGGTGCAGTGTCTTTAATCTGGTGCAGTGTCTTTAATATGGTGTAGTGTCTTTATTCTGGTGTAGTGTCTTTATTCTGGTGTAGTGTCTTTAATCTGGTGCAGTGTCTTTAATCTGGTGTAGTGTCTTTATTCTGGTGTAGTGTCTTTATTCTGGTGTAGTGTCTTTAATCTGGTGCAGTGTCTTTAATCTGGTGCAGTGTCTTTAATATGGTGTAGTGACTTTATTCTGGTGTAGTGTCTTTATTCTGGTGTAGTGTCTTTAATCTGGTGTAGTGTCTTTTATCTGGTGTAGTGTCTTTAATATGGTGCAGTGCCTTTAATCTGGTGTAGTGTCTTTAATCTGGTGCAGTGCCTTTAATCTGGTGCAGTGTCTTTAATCTGGTGTAGTGTCTTTAATCTGGTGTAGTGTCTTTAATCTGCTGTAGTGTCTTTAATATGGTGCAGTGTCTTTAATCTGGTGTAGTGTCTTTAATCTGGTGTAGTGTCTTTAATCTGGTGTAGTGTTTTTAATATGGTGTAGTGTCTTTAATCTGGTGTAGTGTCTTTATTCTGGTGCAGTGTCTTTAATCTGGTGCAGTGTCTTTAATATGGTGTAGTGTCTTTATTCTGGTGTAGTGTCTTTATTCTGGTGTAGTGTCTTTAATCTGGTGTAGTGTCTTTAATCTGGTGTAGTGTCTTTAATATGGTGCAGTGCCTTTAATCTGGTGTAGTGTCTTTAATATGGTGCAGTGCCTTTAATCTGGTGTAGTGTCTTTAATATGGTGCAGTGCCTTTAATCTGGTGCAGTGCCTTTAATCTGGTGTAGTGTCTTTAATATGGTGCAGTGCCTTTAATCTGGTGTAGTGTCTTTAATATGGTGCAGTGCCTTTAATCTGGTGCAGTGTCTTTAATCTGGTTTAGTGTCTTTAATATGGTGCAGTGTCTTTAATCTGGTGCAGTGTCTTTAATCTGGTTTAGTGTCTTTAATCTGGTGTAGTGTCTTTAATATGGTGCAGTGTCTTTAATCTGGTGCAGTGTCTTTCATCTGGTGTAGTGTCTTTAATCTGGTTTTTAATCTGGTGTCTCACCACATCGTCTGCGTTGGGAACACAGAGGTCGCTGATGGTGTTGTGTTGCACCTTGGAACAAGTGCTCTTCCTCATGTCAAAGCTCAGTGCATACCGGAACCCTGCTACGACCTGCAGGAGACACAGAGACACAGATACCTACTACTGACTAACTCAGGGGTTCCCAAACTTTTCAGGCCAGGACCCAGAAAATAAGGCGTCAGAGAGCCGCGGCCCAATGCACATCGTCAGGCTTTTTTTTTTTTTTTTTTTGCCAGGCGACTGATTTTTTAAGCCAAATATCACTTCAATCCTATTAAGTTAGTTCAAGTTAGTTATTCATTTATATGTGCTATTTATGAGAGGGCTAACTTGTTGCAAAATAATAATGATAATAATAATAATAGCCTCATTAAAATACTATTGTTGCTTCGGTTGTTTTCAGCGTTTTACCTTTGGGTCGCGACCCCGACTTTGGGAACCACTGGACTAACTGACTGACTGGCTGGTTTACTGGCTAAATTACTGGTACTCAAGTGTAGAGTGTGCAAATTGACTATCCATCCAACTCTCTCTCACCTAGCATGACACGCCAGTGGAACACTACGCAAGCTAGCTCTCCATAGCTAGCTCTCTAATAGCTCTCCATAGCTAGCTCTCCAATAGCTATCCACAGCTAGCTCTCTAATAGCTCTCCATAGCTACCTCTCTAATAGCTCTCCACAGCTAGATCTCTAATAGCTCTCCAATAGCTATCCACAGATAGCTCTCTAATAGCTCTCCATAGCTAGCTCTCCAACAGCTCTCCATAGCTAGCTCTCTACTATCTCTCCATAGCTAGCTATCTACTATCTCTCCATAGCTAGCTCTCCAACAGCTCTCCATAGCTAGCTCTCTAATAGCTCTCCATAGCTACCTCTCCAACAGCTCTCCATAGCTAGCTCTCCATAGCTAGCTCTCTAATAGCTCTCCACAGCTAGCTCTCCAACAGCTCTCCATAGCTAGCTCTCTAATAGCTCTCCATAGCTAGCTCTCCAACAGCTCTCCATAGCTAGCTCTAATAGCTCTCCATAGCTACCTCTCTAATAGCTCTCCATAGCTAGCTCTCCAACAGCTCTCCATAGCTAGCTCTCTAATAGCTCTCTATAGCTAGCTCTCGAATAGCTCTCCAATAGCTCTCCATAGCTATAGCTCTCTAATAGCTCTCCACAGCTAGATATCTAATAGCTCTCTAATAGCTCTCCAACAGCTCTCCATAGCTAGCTCTCTAATAGCTCTCTATAGCTAGCTCTCTATAGCTCTCCAATAGCTATCCATAGCTAGATCTCTAATAGCGCTCCACAGCTAGCTCTCAACAGCTCTCCATAGCTAGCTCTCCAATAGCTATCCATAGCTAGCTCTCCAATAGCTAGATTTCTAATAGCGCTCCACAGCTAGCTCTCTAATAGCTCTCCAATAGCTATCCATAGCTAGCTCTCTAATAGCTCTCCATAACTAGCTCTCCAACAGCTCTCCATAGCAAGCTCTCGAATAGCTCATTATAGCTAGCTCTCTAATAGCTCTCCACAGCTACCTAAATCAAATCAAATCAAATCAAATGTATTTGTAAGGCCCGACAACACACGTTAATGTCCCCATGGGCCGGACACGTCTTCTTTAAACAAGTCAAGAAGAAAACATCACATACCTCTCTAATAGCTCTCCAATAGCTATCCATAACCAGCTCTCTACTAGCTCTCCATAGCTAGCTCTCCAACAGCTCTCCATAGCTAGCTCTCTAATAACTCTCCATAGCTAGCTCTACAATAGCTATCCATAGCTAGCTCTCTATAGCTAACTTTCTATAGCTCTCCATAGATAGCTCTCTAACACCTCTCCATAGTTAGCTCTCTAACACCTCTCCATAGCTAGCTCTCTAATAGCTCTCCATAGTTCTCTAACACCTCTCCATAGCTAGCTCTCTAACACCTCTCCATAGCTAGCTCTCTAACACCTCTCCATAGCTAGCTCTCTAATAGCTCTCCATAGCTAGCTCTCCAATAGTTCTCCAATATCTCTCCATAGCTAGCTCTCTAATAGCTCTCCATAGCTAGCTATCTAATAACTATCCATAGCTAGCTCTCTAATACCTCTCCATAGCTACCTCTCCAATAGCTCTCCATAGCTAGCTCTCTAATATATCTCCATAGCTAGCTCTCTAATACCTCTCCATAGCTAGCTCTCTATAGCTCTTCATAGCTAGCTCTCTAGCTCTCTATAGCTAGCTCTCCAATAGCTCTCCATAGCTAGCTATCTATTATAGCTCTTCATAGCTAGCTCTCTAATAGCTCTTTATAGCTAGCTTCTGTAGTGTTTCATGGGTCTGACGTGTCAGGCTATCTATCACCGTTCCATTCTTAGCTTAGGGGGTGATCATGTTAAACTATTCGCGCAAATGACAGGGCCAATTTGGATGAATTTCCATCATTGTCCATTGAAATAAGCCCCACCCCCTTTCATATCTCATGAGACGTTTGTCATAGAGACTCATGGGAAGTGTCAATAAGTACAGACTACTACTTTCATTGGTCTAGATTAACTACGCCCCATGCCGGTGTGTAATAGTGTATAATGGTTTATTCCAACAAAATAGTTTTAAAGGTTTATTCCACCCAAATAGTTTTAAAGGTGTATTCCACCCAAATAGTTTTAAAGGTTTATACCACCCAAATAGTTTTAAAGGTTTATTCCACCCAAATAGTTTTAAAGGTGTATTCCACCCAAATAGTTTTAAAGGTTTATACCACCCAAATAGTTTTAAAGGTTTATTCCACCCAAACAGTTTTAAAGGTGTATTCCACCCAAATAGTTTTAAAGGTTTATACCACCCAAATAGTTTTAAAGGTTTATTCCACCCAAATAGTTTTAAAGGTTTATTCCACCCAAATAGTTTTAAGTGTATTCCGTCCAAGTAGTTTTAATACCACTTAAATAGTTTTAAGTTTATTCCACCCAAATATTTTAAAGGTTTATTCCACCCAATAGTGTAATAGTGTGCAATCGTGTACTACTGCATAATAGTGTAATAGTGTGTGTAATAATGTAATAGTATGTAATAGTGTAATAGTGTAATAGTGTGATAGTGTGATAATGTGATACTGTGATAGTGTAGTGTGATAGTATACTAGTATGTAATAGTGTGTAATAGTGTAATAGTATGTAATAGTGTAATAGTGTGATAGTGTGATACTGTGATAGTGTGATACTGTGATTGTTGTGAAGGGCCAGATTAAACCGAATATATATATTTATTTATATATATTTAATTGTATTTGTATATTCTCTAATATTCCCTGATATCCCTTGTATATTCCTTGTACAATATGCATTGAATATTCTAGCCTACTGAACATCCCATAATAGTCTCCATTCTACTATTGGTCGAGACCTTGGTGCCAGGCTGCCATACCCCCCAGACCCAGTTCAAACGTACCGCTCAACATGTACGAACAAGTCCTAGTTCCGCGTAGGAATCTGGCTACCGCACCACTAATGGTACTATTTGTTCATAGTGCGTATATATACTGCGCTACTAAAGTAGGACTTTCTTTTAGTCCAGTTTCTTACCCTCCAATAGAGTGACAGACGTAAAGCCTCCCCGCGACGCCACGTGTGGGAGTAAGGCCAAGTTCGGCCTACCATCGGTATTGAGACATCGTGTATATTAATATTTGAATAGTCATATTTGGCACTATATCGTCGAGTTGGACGTAGTCTATTAAGCTAATAATAGTCTATTCATATGTAGTGCTTCGTGCGGTGAGAATACTATCGTAGTCAGTACCCCCATCGTTTCGGGTAGAACTGGCTGCTTATCCAGGGTGGCCGACCCCATGTGAGGCTGCACCCGAGGAGCCCCAGAGCCGACGAGCGAGTGGACCTGCATACCGGATTATTCTACCGACGACAGCCCGCCTTCCCAGGCACGGATTATGCTTTGTATACAGTGATTATTCTATGGATAAAGACCAACACTGCCGTGTGTTGGAAACCCCCCCCCCGGAGAGGACGACAGGTGAGGAGACGCTCTACACGACGAGGTCGCTTCACGTCTCTCCATCATGGACCGGAGGAAGCCGGCCCACAGAGAGTCCAACTGCTTTCATCTGTGGATCGAGGATCGCTGAGGCACCGAGCCGCACAACCGTGGGTTCTCCCAGGATACCCTCGGCCAGACGGATACAGCCAGACTCTACCACCCCCCCCCTTCTCCAGTTGTCTTACAAGCGACCGGAATTCCCCCCTAGTGTATCCAGTTCTATAATCATTAAAGTATCATTGCTATTATTCCTTAAATATTCCAGGTTGTATATTTACCGCCTGCGCCACCAGAGATTGGACGTTCTCTATTGATATACCAACGAATACTCATTTGCCATAAAAGTGCATCCTATTTCAAATCATAAATGTAATTAAGTGATTGCTCTACATACCTTTTGCTATGTATTAATTATTATTAAACGCAGACTTTCGACTTGGTACATTTGTGTTGGATCGTTTCATCTACGTGGGAGTGTTTACCATAATTATTTATGCCTAGTACTGGGTGGCCAGAGTCTAAAGTACAAGAGGTAGTGGTAGTAAGTATCATATCTAACAATACAGTCAGGGAATTGTACCCCTCAGTTACAGTGATAGTGTAATAGTGTGTGTAATAGTATGATAGTATAATAGTATGTAATAGTGTGTAATAGTGTAATAGGAATAATGCAGGGGGATATTGTGTCACTGGTCTATGTTTGCCCCGCCCCCTACAGTCCCAGCCTAACAGCACCTGTCTGGTGGCCAGGCCCACACTGTTCAGGGTGAACAGGTGAGTGGAGTCAGAGATGGAGTTGAACTTGTTGATGGAGACGGACAGGGGAACCTTCAGATCCTCAGAGTCCTCGTCCAACACCTGAGGACAACCCAGGCAGCGAGCCCGCTCC